>NC_068449.1:36157598-36212598 GCF_023373465.1 Oncorhynchus keta | reverse complement strand
GGAATTATTTATACTTTTACTTTTGATACTTAATAAGTCGATTTTATCAATTGCATTTACTTTTGATACTTAAGTTTATTTAAAACCAAATACTTTTAGACTTTTACTCAAGTAGTGTGACTCACTTTTACTTGAGTAATTGTCTGTTAACGTATCTTTGACTTTTACTGAAGTATGACAATGGGGTACTTTTTCACCACTGCAGTGCAGGAAATGCAGAAATGATAAAAGTGCTGAAATCTGTTTTGGTTGAAGTTGAAATTGAACAGTATAAAACAAATCAGAATGGAGAAAGACTCATTGAATGCACTTAGAATGTATGTGTTGGTACCCTAGGATCACTCACTACTCATAAAGCACCCTAGGATCACTCACTACTCATAAAGCATCCTAGGATCACTCACTACTCATAAAGCACCCTAGGATCACTCACTACTCATAAAGCACCCTAGGATCACTCACTACTCATAAAGCACCCTAGGATCACTCACTACTCATAAAGCACCCTAGGATCACTCACTACTCATAAAGCACCCTAGGATCACTCACTACTCATAAAGCACCATAGGATCACTCACTACTCATAAAGCACCTTAGGATCACTCACTACTCATAAAGCACCCTAGGATCACTCACTACTCATAAAGCACCCTAGGATCACTCACTACTCATAAAGCACCCTAGGATCACTCACTACTCATAATGCACCCCAGGATCACTCACTACTCATAAAGCAAATGTACAACTTTAATAAATCAAAAACTAAAAATACTGTCAAACCGTCCATTTGATTTTTTATATATATTTTTTTTATATACGGTGATATAATATGTTGGCCACATCGCCCAGCCCTTACATGGGACTGAGAAAACCTCTGCCTCCACCCCAATAGACATTTATTTATTCATCACTGCCACAGTTGTTGGTGTGAGGGTGGCTAGGATCACTCAGTAACTCATAAAGCAAGTGGTGATGGTGGAGGGTGGCTACTCAGGGTGAGGGAGAAAGAGAGAGGAAACTGGTGGTGGTGCAGGGTGGCCTAGGATCAGGGAGAAACTCATAAAGCAAATGTACAGGGTTTAATAAATCAAAACTAAAAATAGTCAAAGGACCATTTGATTTTTTATATATAGGGTGTGCTATAAGAGGGTGAGAGAGAAAGAGAGAGGAAAGTGGTGATGGTGTGAGGGTGGCTATAGAGGGTGAGACATTTAAATCAGAGGAAAGTGGTGCTGGTGTGAGGGTGGCTATAGAGGGTGAGAGAGAAAGAGAGAGAAAGTGGTGATGGTGTGAGGGTGGCTATAGAGGGTGAGAGAGAAAGAGAGAGGAAAGTGGTGGTGGTGATGGTGCTATAGAGGGTGAGAGAGAAAGAGAGAGGAAAGTGGTGGTGGTGTGAGGGTGGCTATAGAGGGTGAGAGAGAAAGAGAGAGGAAAGTGGTGCTGGTGTGAGGGTGGCTATAGAGGGTGAGAGAGAAAGAGAGAGGAAAGTGGTGATGGTGCTATAGAGGGTGAGAGAGAAAGAGAGAGGAAAGTGGTGATGGTGTGAGGGTGGCTATAGAGGGTGAGATAGAAAGAGAGAGGAAAGTGGTGGTGGTGTGAGGGTGGCTATAGAGGGTGAGAGAGAAAGAGAGAGGAAAGTGGTGATGGTGTGAGGGTGGCTATAGAGGGTGAGAGAGAAAGAGAGAGGAAAGTGGTGATGGTGCTATAGAGGGTGAGAGAGAAAGAGAGAGGAAAGTGGTGGTGGTGTGAGGGTGGCTATAGAGGGTGAGATAGAAAGAGAGAGGAAAGTGGTGATGGTGTGAGGGTGGCTATAGAGGGTGAGAGAGAAAGAGAGAGGAAAGTGGTGGTGGTGTGAGGGTGGCTATAGAGGGTGAGAGAGAAAGAGAGAGGAAAGTGGTGGTGGTGTGAGGGTGGCTATAGAGGGTGAGAGAGAAAGAGAGAGGAAAGTGGTGGTGGTGTGAGGGTGGCTATAGAGGGTGAGATAGAAAGAGAGAGGAAAGTGGTGATGGTGTGAGGGTGGCTATAGAGGGTGAGAGAGAAAGAGAGAGGAAAGTGGTGGTGGTGTGAGGGTGGCTATAGAGGGTGAGAGAGAAAGAGAGAGGAAAGTGGTGGTGGTGTGAGGGTGGCTATAGAGGGTGAGATAGAAAGAGAGAGGAAAGTGGTGGTGGTGTGAGGGTGGCTATAGAGGGTGAGATAGAAAGAGAGAGGAAAGTGGTGATGGTGCTATAGAGGGTGAGAGAGAAAGAGAGAGGAAAGTGGTGATGGTGCTATAGAGGGTGAGAGAGAAAGAGAGAGGAAAGTGGTGGTGGTGCTATAGAGGGTGAGATAGAAAGAGAGAGGAAAGTGGTGGTGGTGTGAGGGTGGCTATAGAGGGTGAGATAGAAAGAGAGAGGAAAGTGGTGATGGTGCTATAGAGGGTGAGAGAGAAAGAGAGAGGAAAGTGGTGATGGTGCTATAGAGGGTGAGAGAGAAAGAGAGAGGAAAGTGGTGGTGGTGTGAGGGTGGCTATAGAGGGTGAGATAGAAAGAGAGAGGAAAGTGGTGATGGTGCTATAGAGGGTGAGAGAGAAAGAGAGAGGAAAGTGGTGGTGGTGTGAGGGTGGCTATAGAGGGTGAGATAGAAAGAGAGAGGAAAGTGGTGATGGTGCTATAGAGGGTGAGATAGAAAGAGAGAGGAAAGTGGTGGTGGTGTGAGGGTGGCTATAGAGGGTGAGAGAGAAAGAGAGAGGAAAGTGGTGGTGGTGTGAGGGTGGCTATAGAGGGTGAGATAGAAAGAGAGAGGAAAGTGGTGATGGTGCTATAGAGGGTGAGAGAGAAAGAGAGAGGAAAGTGGTGGTGGTGTGAGGGTGGCTATAGAGGGTGAGAGAGAAAGAGAGAGGAAAGTGGTGATGGTGCTATAGAGGGTGAGAGAGAAAGAGAGAGGAAAGTGGTGATGGTGTGAGGGTGGCTATAGAGGGTGAGAGAGAAAGAGAGAGGAAAGTGGTGGTGGTGTGAGGGTGGCTATAGAGGGTGAGATAGAAAGAGAGAGGAAAGTGGTGGTGGTGTGAGGGTGGCTATAGAGGGTGAGAGAGAAAGAGAGAGGAAAGTGGTGGTGGTGTGAGGGTGGCTATAGAGGGTGAGATAGAAAGAGAGAGGAAAGTGGTGGTGGTGTGAGGGTGGCTATAGAGGGTGAGAGAGAAAGAGAGAGGAAAGTGGTGGTGGTGTGAGGGTGGCTATAGAGGGTGAGATAGAAAGAGAGAGGAAAGTGGTGGTGGTGTGAGGGTGGCTATAGAGGGTGAGAGAGAAAGAGAGAGGAAAGTGGTGGTGGTGTGAGGGTGGCTATAGAGGGTGAGATAGAAAGAGAGAGGAAAGTGGTGGTGGTGTGAGGGTGGCTATAGAGGGTGAGATAGAAAGAGAGAGGAAAGTGGTGGTGGTGTGAGGGTGGCTATAGAGGGTGAGATAGAAAGAGAGAGGAAAGTGGTGATGGTGCTATAGAGGGTGAGGGAGAAAGAGAGAGGAAAGTGGTGGTGGTGTGAGGGTGGCTATAGAGGGTGAGGGAGAAAGAGAGAGGAAAGTGGTGGTGGTGTGAGGGTGGCTATAGAGGGTGAGATAGAAAGAGAGAGGAAAGTGGTGATGGTGCTATAGAGGGTGAGAGAGAAAGAGAGAGGAAAGTGGTGATGGTGTGAGGGTGGCTATAGAGGGTGAGGGAGAAAGAGAGAGGAAAGTGGTGGTGATGAGGGTGGCTATAGAGGGTGAGATAGAAAGAGAGAGGAAAGTGGTGGTGGTGTGAGGGTGGCTATAGAGGGTGAGATAGAAAGAGAGAGGAAAGTGGTGGTGGTGTGAGGGTGGCTATAGAGGGTGAGATAGAAAGAGAGAGGAAAGTGGTGGTGGTGTGAGGGTGGCTATAGAGGGTGAGATAGAAAGAGAGAGGAAAGTGGTGGTGGTGTGAGGGTGGCTATAGAGGGTGAGATAGAAAGAGAGAGGAAAGTGGTGGTGGTGTGAGGGTGGCTATAGAGGGTGAGATAGAAAGAGAGAGGAAAGTGGTGGTGGTGTGAGGGTGGCTATAGAGGGTGAGATAGAAAGAGAGAGGAAAGTGGTGGTGGTGTGAGGGTGGCTATAGAGGGTGAGATAGAAAGAGAGAGGAAAGTGGTGGTGGTGTGAGGGTGGCTATAGAGGGTGAGATAGAAAGAGAGAGGAAAGTGGTGGTGGTGTGAGGGTGGCTATAGAGGGTGAGATAGAAAGAGAGAGGAAAGTGGTGGTGGTGTGAGGGTGGCTATAGAGGGTGAGATAGAAAGAGAGAGGAAAGTGGTGGTGGTGTGAGGGTGGCTATAGAGGGTGAGATAGAAAGAGAGAGGAAAGTGGTGGTGGTGTGAGGGTGGCTATAGAGGGTGAGATAGAAAGAGAGAGGAAAGTGGTGGTGGTGTGAGGGTGGCTATAGAGGGTGAGATAGAAAGAGAGAGGAAAGTGGTGGTGGTGTGAGGGTGGCTATAGAGGGTGAGATAGAAAGAGAGAGGAAAGTGGTGGTGGTGTGAGGGTGGCTATAGAGGGTGAGATAGAAAGAGAGGAAAGTGGTGGTGGTGTGAGGGTGGCTATAGAGGGTGAGATAGAAAGAGAGAGGAAAGTGGTGGTGGTGTGAGGGTGGCTATAGAGGGTGAGATAGAAAGAGAGAGGAAAGTGGTGGTGGTGTGAGGGTGGCTATAGAGGGTGAGATAGAAAGAGAGAGGAAAGTGGTGGTGGTGTGAGGGTGGCTATAGAGGGTGAGATAGAAAGAGAGAGGAAAGTGGTGGTGGTGTGAGGGTGGCTATAGAGGGTGAGATAGAAAGAGAGAGGAAAGTGGTGGTGGTGTGAGGGTGGCTATAGAGGGTGAGAGAGAAAGAGAGAGGAAAGTGGTGGTGGTGTGAGGGTGGCTATAGAGGGTGAGATAGAAAGAGAGAGGAAAGTGGTGATGGTGCTATAGAGGGTGAGGGAGAAAGAGAGAGGAAAGTGGTGGTGGTGTGAGGGTGGCTATAGAGGGTGAGATAGAAAGAGAGAGGAAAGTGGTGATGGTGCTATAGAGGGTGAGGGAGAAAGAGAGAGGAAAGTGGTGGTGGTGTGAGGGTGGCTATAGAGGGTGAGAGAGAAAGAGAGAGGAAAGTGGTGGTGGTGTGAGGGTGGCTATAGAGGGTGAGAGAGAAAGAGAGAGGAAAGTGGTGCTGGTGTGAGGGTGGCTATAGAGGGTGAGAGAGAAAGAGAGAGGAAAGTGGTGCTGGTGTGAGGGTGGCTATAGAGGGTGAGAGAGAAAGAGAGAGGAAAGTGGTGCTGGTGTGAGGGTGGCTATAGAGGGTGAGAGAGAAAGAGAGAGGAAAGTGGTGCTGGTGTGAGGGTGGCTATAGAGGGTGAGAGAGAAAGAGAGAGGAAAGTGGTGATGGTGTGAGGGTGGCTATAGAGGGTGAGATAGAAAGAGAGAGGAAAGTGGTGGTGGTGTGAGGGTGGCTATAGAGGGTGAGATAGAAAGAGAGAGGAAAGTGGTGATGGTGTGAGGGTGGCTATAGAGGGTGAGAGAGAAAGAGAGAGGAAAGTGGTGGTGGTGTGAGGGTGGCTATAGAGGGTGAGAGAGAAAGAGAGAGGAAAGTGGTGGTGGTGTGAGGGTGGCTATAGAGGGTGAGAGAGAAAGAGAGAGGAAAGTGGTGATGGTGCTATAGAGGGTGAGAGAGAAAGAGAGAGGGTGGTGATGGTGCTATAGAGGGTGAGAGAGAAGAGAGGATGAAAGTGGTGGTGGTGTGAGGGTGGCTATAGAGGGTGAGGAGAAAGAGAGAGGAAAGTGGTGGTGGTGTGAGGGTGGCTATAGAGGGTGAGATAGAAAGAGAGAGGAAAGTGGTGATGGTGCTATAGAGGGTGAGAGAGAAAGAGAGAGGAAAGTGGTGATGGTGCTATAGAGGGTGAGGAGAAAGAGAGAGGAAAGTGGTGGTGGTGTGAGGGTGGCTATAGAGGGTGAGATAGAAAGAGAGAGGAAAGTGGTGATGGTGAGAGGGTGAGAAAGAGAGAGGAAAGTGGTGATGGTGCTATAGAGGGTGAGATGAAAGTGGTGGTGTGCTATAGAGGGTGAGAGAGAAAGAGAGAGGAAAGTGGTGGTGGTGTGAGGGTGGCTATAGAGGGTGAGATAGAAAGAGAGAGGAAAGTGGTGATGGTGCTATAGAGGGTGAGATAGAAAGAGAGAGGAAAGTGGTGGTGGTGTGAGGGTGGCTATAGAGGGTGAGAGAGAAAGAGAGAGGAAAGTGGTGGTGGTGTGAGGGTGGCTATAGAGGGTGAGATAGAAAGAGAGAGGAAAGTGGTGGTGGTGTGAGGGTGGCTATAGTGGGTGAGAGAGAAAAGAGAGAGGAAAGTGGTGGTGGTGTGAGGGTGGCTATAGAGGGGAGCAGAAAGAGGATGAAAGTGGTGATGGTGCTATAGAGGGTGAGAGAGAAAGAGAGAGAAAGTGGTGATGGTGTGAGGGTGGCTATAGAGGGTGAGATAGAAAGAGAGCTTCCTGGTGATGGTGCCATCAGGGAAGAGAGAAAGAGAGAGAGGAAAGTGGTGGTGGTGTGAGGGTGGCTATAGAGGGTGAGATAGAAAGACAGAGGAAAGTGGTGATGGTGCTATAGAGGGTGAGATAGAAAGAGAGAGGAAAGTGGTGGTGGTGTGAGGGTGGCTATAGAGGGTGAGATAGAAAAGAGAGGAAAGTGGTGATGGTGTGAGGGTGGCTATAGAGGGTGAGATAGAAAGAGAGAGGAAAGTGGTGGTGGTGTGAGGGTGGCTATAGAGGGTGAGATAAAAGAGAGAGGAAAGTGGTGGTGGTGTGAGGGTGGCTATAGAGGGTGAGATAGAAAGAGAGAGGAAAGTGGTGGTGGTGTGAGGGTGGCTATAGAGGGTGAGATAGAAAGAGAGAGGAAAGTGGTGATGGTGCTATAGAGGGTGAGGGAGAAAGAGAGAGGAAAGTGGTGGTGGTGTGAGGGTGGCTATAGAGGGTGAGATAGAAAGAGAGAGGAAAGTGGTGATGGTGCTATAGAGGGTGAGGGAGAAAGAGAGAGGAAAGTGGTGGTGGTGTGAGGGTGGCTATAGAGGGTGAGATAGAAAGAGAGAGGAAAGTGGTGATGGTGCTATAGAGGGTGAGGGAGAAAGAGAGAGGAAAGTGGTGGTGGTGTGAGGGTGGCTATAGAGGGTGAGATAGAAAGAGAGAGGAAAGTGGTGATGGTGCTATAGAGGGTGAGGGAGAAAGAGAGAGGAAAGTGGTGGTGGTGTGAGGGTGGCTATAGAGGGTGAGATAGAAAGAGAGAGGAAAGTGGTGATGGTGCTATAGAGGGTGAGGGAGAAAGAGAGAGGAAAGTGGTGGTGGTGTGAGGGTGGCTATAAAGGGTGAGAGAGAAAGAGAGAGGAAAGTGGTGCTGGTGTGAAGGTGGCTATAGAGGGTGAGAGAGAAAGAGAGATGAAAGTGGTGCTGGTGTGAGGGTGGCTATAGAGGGTGAGAGAGAAAGAGAGATGAAAGTGGTGCTGGTGTGAGGGTGGCTATAGAGGGTGAGAGAGAAAGAGAGATGAAAGTGGTGCTGGTGTGAGGGTGGCTATAGAGGGTGAGAGAGAAAGAGAGATGAAAGTGGTGCTGGTGTGAGGGTGGCTATAGAGGGTGAGAGAGAAAGAGAGATGAAAGTGGTGCTGGTGTGAGGGTGGCTATAGAGGGTGAGAGAGAATGAGAGATGAAAGTGGTGCTGGTGTGAGGGTGGCTATAGAGGGTGAGAGAGAAAGAGAGATGAAAGTGGTGCTGGTGTGAGGGTGGCTATAGAGGGTGAGAGAGAAAGAGAGATGAAAGTGGTGCTGGTGTGAGGGTGGCTATAGCTGTTTGGGTGCCTGCTCTGCCATGACAGATGTTGCAGATGAACTCTTGACACAACTCAGACAGTTTATGTTCAACATGTGTGTCTCTGTTACTGTCTCTCTGGTCTCGAGCATGCAGCTGCCTGGGATGGCTCACTCTGCGTGTGTGTGTGTGTGTGTGTGTGTGTGTGTGTGTGTGTGTGTGTGTGTGTGTGTGTGTGTGTGTGTGTGTGTGTGTGTGTGTGTGTGTGTGTGTGTGTGTGTGTGTGTGTGTAGATGAGGGGAGCAGCAGGATGGATCTGCAGCAGGCAGGGAGGGAGGCGATCTGGGAGGTTGGCTGTAATGATCAACCAGGGACACATTAGCTTCCTGTCCATCAGAGTTCCATCAGGAAGAGGCTGATTTACAGGCACAACGACCAGCCTGCTGCCCTACCACCCGGCACTAGGACAACACACCGGCCGTATGTATGCAAATGTGTGTGAGAAAGAGAGACTATCTGTGTGTGTGTGTGTGTGTGTGTGTGTGTGTGTGTGTGTGTGTGTGTGTGTGTGTGTGTGTGTGTGTGTGTGTGTGTGTGTGTGTGTGTGCCATGTGTGTGTGTGTGTGTGTGTGTGTGTGTGTGTGTGAGTGAGTGAGCCATTGAGTGGTGTGAGTGAGAGAGTGAGAGTGAGAGAGAGAGAGGGAGGATTTGCCATTAGTTACATCTCACTACAGACAAGCATAGATAGATGCCGCAAGACTCTTCTTTACGATGGCGTGAGAACACGTCTATATGACGTCAAACCTCCCACACCCTGGTTGTCCAGAGGTACTGATGGAGGTAGAAGATGGACAGAGCCATTAGAGAAGGTGGACAGAGCCATTAGAGAAGGTGGACAGAGCCATTAGAGAAGGTGGACAGAGCCATTAGAGAAGGTGGACAGAGCCATTAGAGAAGGTGGACAGAGCCATTAGAGAAGGTGGACAGAGCCATTAGAGAAGGTGGACAGAGCCATTAGAGAAGATGGACAGAGCCATTAGAGAAGGTGGACAGAGCCATTAGAGAAGGTGGACAGAGCCATTAGAGAAGCTGGACAGAGCCATTAGAGAAGGTGGACAGAGCCATTAGAGAAGGTGGACAGAGCCATTAGAGAAGGTGGACAGAGCCATTAGAGAAGGTGGACAGAGCCATTAGAGAAGGTGGACAGAGCCATTAGAGAAGCTGGACAGAGCCATTAGAGAAGCTGGACAGAGCCATTAGAGAAGGTGGACAGAGCCATTAGAGAAGGTGGACAGAGCCATTAGAGAAGATGGACAGAGCCATTAGAGAAGGTGGACAGAGCCATTAGAGAAGGTGGACAGAGCCATTAGAGAAGGTGGACAGAGCCATTAGAGAAGGTGGACAGAGCCATTAGAGAAGGTGGACAGAGCCATTAGAGAAGGTGGACAGAGCCATTAGAGAAGGTGGACAGAGCCATTAGAGAAGGTGGACAGAGCCATTAGAGAAGGTGGACAGAGCCATTAGAGAAGATGGACAGAGCCATTAGAAAAGGTGGACAGAGCCATTAGAGAAGGTGGACAGAGCCATTAGAGAAGGTGGACAGAGCCATTAGAGAAGGTGAACAGAGCCATTAGAGAAGGTGGACAGAGCCATTAGAGAAGGTGGACAGAGCCATTAGAGAAGGTGGACAGAGCCATTAGAGAAGGTGGACAGAGCCATTAGAGAAGGTGGACAGAGCCATTAGAGAAGGTGGACAGAGCCATTAGAGAAGGTGGACAGAGCCATTAGAGAAGGTGGACAGAGCCATTAGAGAAGGTGGACAGAGCCATTAGAGAAGGTGGACAGAGCCATTAGAGAAGGTGGACAGAGCCATTAGAGAAGGTGGACAGAGCCATTAGAGAAGGTGGACAGAGCCATTAGAGAAGGTGGACAGAGCCATTAGAGAAGGTAGACAGAGACATTAGAGAAGGTGATGCCTCCAAACAAAACAAGGATGAACCACAGAGTAAACGATAAGCACCTGTAGTAAGAGTGGCTGCCTGGAGGCCCTCTCCTCTCAGTCTCTCTGCATGCTTCCACTTTCCCTCAAAAAAACAAAAAGAGAGCAGGCCAGATACACCCCCCTGTTGCCTCACGAACCCTCTGCCCCTCCACACCCCCAGTCAGGCCCCCACCCCTCAAGTCCCGCAGAAAAGAAAGGCCTCAAAACCCTCAATCATTTTCCTTTCAAGTTTTCTCATGCCTTGGTAAGGATTCTCGAGCAGGAAAATAGAAAACCGTAAAGGACTGTAGTCCAGATGAGACAGTATTGGTGTTTCAGGATAGACTACAATATCAAATCCTCTCTTGCCAGTGAAAAAAAAAAAAGTTGTATTTCTGCATTACTAATTTATTTGCGATACGTAAGCTTAAGGCTTTACGTTTTTCCAGTATCTTTTTCATGGAAGGTGCTCAACGGAAAAAGAACCATTCAACTTTCCAGCAAAAGGGTCTTGGAGGGAGGCCCTGTGTGAGCTCGCCTGAATACATTATGCTGATGAGGTTAACTAACGAGCTTTTCCTGCTGATAGGCATGGAGACTGATGGGAGCTCTGCACAACGCTCCCCCAGCTCCAGTTGAACCAGTCGCTTGCCATCAGGCTCAAGGGTGTGTGTGTGTATTGTCCCTCTCCTTTGACCAAGCTACACCACGCGTAACACTTCACAGCAAATAACCAACAGACCTGTCTAGGACACACACACACACACACCTTTCCAACACAAACGGGCCACAGATTCGACCTGCATAAATCTAGAATGAGCGCAGTGCAAGGGGGGTGTCTCTGTGGTTTTATGTTTAAAGTGTATACATCAGATGCTGGGCGGTCTCACACACACACACACACACACACACACACACACACACACACACACACACACACACACACGCACACACACACACACACACACACACACACACACACACGCTGGGCCAAAGCGGTTGTCTGTGATCCCCCAGCTCTATTAAACTACCCGGACTACAGCCGGGCCTGACGGTTTCCCTGGAGACTGTAGCCCAGGAGAAGGACCATCTCACAGACAGGACAGAGCTGCAGCCGCACGGATCTCTCAGAGACTGTGTGAGTGTGCGTGTGTGCGTGCGCGCGCGCGCGCCCTGGCAGCTCCTCATGCTGAGGGGAGCAAGGCCCACCAACCATCTACCATGAAGGAGGAAGAGAGGGAGAGAGAGAAGCGATAGAGGAAGAGTGATAGTGAGAGGTAGAAAGAGAGAGGAAGTAGCTAGGTCAAAGGAAAGGGGGGAAATCAGCAGTGAGCTGATCAAAGCAGGCCACAGGGCCTCAGATACCTGCCTGTACAGCCCCCTCCCTCCTCTCGCTCCCCTCTCTCTAAATGTTTACTTTGGACCAGCCCGGCAGCCAACTGGTTGCAATTGACCTTCTGCAGGGACGAGTTAAGGAGAGAACATGAGACTTTCCCTTCTGGGAAAAAGAGGGAGGAAAGACAGACACATAGCCACCGTGCCTCTACATCTGCATTGCTTTGCTGTTTGGGGTTTTAAGGCTGGGTTTCTGTACAGCACTTTGTGACATCTGCTGATGTAAGAAGGGCTTTAGAAATACATTTGATTGACATACACTCACCGCCTGCCTCTCGCACACACAGACAGATACAAACCCACAGTATGAACAGTATTTAGAGCTACTAGAACACAGAACCGCCTCAACAGACATATACCAGAACACAGAACCTCCACAACAGACAGATGCTTGAACACATAACCTCCACAACAGACAGATGCCAGAACACAGAACCTCCACAACAGACAGATGCTTGAACACATAACCTCCACAACAGACAGATGCCAGAACACAGAACCTCCACAACACAGAACCTCCACAACACAGAACCTCCACAACAGACAGATACCAGAACACAGAACCTCCACAACAGACAGATACCAGAACCTCCACAACAGACAGATACCAGAACACAGAACCTCCACAACAGACAGATACCAGAACACAGAACCTCCACAACAGACAGATACCAGAACACAGAACCTCCACAACAGACAGATGCTTGAACACAGAACCTCCACAACAGACAGATGCCAGAACACAGAACCTCCACAACAGACAGATGCCAGAACACAGAACCTCCACAACAGACATATAACAGAACACAGAACCTCCACAACAGACAGATGCTTGAACACAGAACCTCCACAACAGACAGATGCCAGAACACAGAACCTCCACAACAGACAGATGCCAGAACACAGAATCTCCCCAACAGACAGATACCAGAACACAGAATCTCCCCAACAGACAGATACCAGAACACAGAACCTTCACAACAGACAGATACAGATGCTAGAACACAGAACCTCCCTAACAGACAGATGCTAGAACACAGAACCTCCCCAACAGACAGATGCTAGAACACAGAACTTTCACAACAGACAGAAACTAGAACACAGAACCTCCCCAACAGACAGATACCAGAACACAGAACCTCCACAACAGACAGATACCAGAACACAGAATCTCCCCAACAGACAGATACCAGAACACAGAATCTCTCCAACAGACAGATACCAGAACACAGAATCTCCACAACAGACAGATACCAGAACACAGAATCTCCCCAACAGACAGATACCAGAACACAGAATCTCCCCAACAGACAGATACCAGAACACAGAATCTCCCCAACAGACAGATACCAGAACACAGAATCTCCACAACAGACAGATACCAGAACACAGAATCTCCACAACAGACAGATACCAGAACACAGAACCTCCACAACAGACAGAAACTAGAACACAGAAACAGGGTTTTTGTTTACCACAGTAAATCATTACACCTTATACAGTCCATTTGGACTTTGCTTGGTAAAAACCACCTTCATGGGCGTAAAAATCTAAAAGGAGTTTAACATTTTTGATACGAGCTGGGAGTAACATTAGTCTTTGCTACACAGCCCACCTGCCACAGGTGGTAGTGCTCACTATTACAGCAGGCCTGTTGCCAGTCACAATCAGTAGAGAAGAGACTAGAGGTCGACCGATTAATCGGAATGGCCGATTAATTAGGGCCAATTTCACAACAATCGGAAATCGGTATTTTTGGGCGCCGATTTGGGTTAACTGCCTTGTTCAGGGGCAGAACAACAGATTTTCACCTTGTCAGCTCGGGGGATCCAATCTTGCAACCTTACAGTTAACTAGTCCAATGCAATAACGACCTGCCTCTCTCTCGTTGCACTCCACAAGGAGACTGCCTGTTACGCGAATGCAGTAAGCCAAGGTAAGTTGCTAGCTAGCATTAAACTTATCTTAAAGAATAATCAATCATAATCATTAGTTAACTACACATCGTTGATGATATTACTAGATATTATCTAGCGTGTCCTGCGTTGCATATAATCTGACTGAGCATAGAGGGAAATGGTATAGAGGGAAATAGTCCTATAATTCCTATAATAACTACAACCTAAAACTTCTTACCTGGGAACATTGAAGACTTATGTTAAAAGGAACCACCAGCTTTCATATGTTCTCATGTTCTGAGCAAGGAACTGAAACGTTAGCTTTCTTACATGGCACATATTGCACTTTTACTTTCTTCTCCAACACTTTGTTTTTGCATTATTTAAACCAAATTGAACATGTTTCATTATTTACTTGAGGCCAAATTGATTTGATTGATGTATTATATTAAGTTAAAATAAGTGTTCATTCAGTATTGTTGTAATTGTCATTATTACAAATACATAAAAATAAAAATAAAAGAAAAGAAAAGAAAATCGGTATCGGCCTTTTTGGTCCTCCAATAATCGGTATGGGTATCGGCGTTGAAATAAAATCATAATTGGTTGACCTCTAGAAGAGACTGACACAGAGAGGCCTGGACGGGCTGCCTGTCTGTCTGCAGGTGTATGTGTGTGGTAGTGCTCACTATTACAGCAGGTCTGGTGCCAGTCACAAACAGTAGAGAAGAGACTGACACAGAGGACTGCCGCCTGGGCACACACAGTCTACCACCACACCACAGTCCCTACATCATTGTCTAATAGCAGGAAAACAAATACACATGAAGAGGCAAGGAGAGAGAGAATAACGAGAGAGAGAGAAAGAGAATAACGAGAGAGAATAACGAGAGAGAGAATATCGAGAGAGATAATAACAAGAGACAGATAATAACGAGAGAATATTGAGAGAAAATAACGAGAGAGAATATCGAGAGAGATAATAACAAGAGACAGATAATAACAAGAGAGAGAACATCGAGAGAGAGATAATAACAAGAGAGATAATAACGAGAGAGAATAACAAGAGAGAATAATGAGAGAGAGAATAACGAGATAATATCGAGAGAGATAATAACGAGAGAGATAATAACGAGAGAGAATAATAAGAGAGAATAATGAGAGAGAATAACGAGATAATAACGAGAGAGATAATAACGAGAGAGATAATAACGAGAGAGAACATTGTGAGCGATAATAACAAGAGAGAGAGAATATCGAGAGAGATAATAAGAGAGAGAATATCAAGAGAGAACAACAAGAGAGAGAATATCGAGAAAGAGAATAATAAGAGAGAATATCGAGAGAGAGAATATCGAGAGAGAGAATATAGAGAGATAATAACGAGAGAGAATATCGAGAGAGAGATAATAACAAGAGAGAGAATAACGAGAGAGAATATTGCGAGAGATAATAACAAGAGATAATAACGAGAGAATATCAAGAGAGAGAATATCGAGAGAGATAATAACAAGAGACAGATAATAACGAGAGAATATCGAGAGAGAGAATATCAAGAGACATAATAACAAGAGAGAATATTGCGAGAGATAATAACAAGAGATAACGAGAGAAAATATTGAGAGAGAATAATGAGAGAGAATATCGAGAGAGATAATATCGAGAGAGAATATCAAGAGACAATAACGAGAGAGAATATTGAGAGAGATAATAACAAGAGACAGATAATATCGAGAGAGATAATAACAAGAGACAGATAATATCGAGAGAGAGAGAATATCGAGAGAGAGAGAATATCGAGAGAGAGAATATCGGGAGAGAGAATAAGGAGAGAGAATAAGGAGAGAGAATATTGCGAGAGATAAGAGATAATAACGAGAGAATATCGAGAGAGAGAATATCGAGAGAGATAATAACAACAGAGAGAGAAAGAGAAGTACACCGTGGCTAAATATTTGACTATGGTTACTGATCAAAACTTAGAAAAACCTTGACAAAGTACAGGCTCAGCGAGAACAGCCTTGCCATTGAGAAGGGTAGACACAGGATAACCTGGCTCCCTGTAGAGGAAAAGCTGTGCAACCACTGAACAACAGCAGAACCTGAGACGGAGCTGCATTTCCTGACAAAATGTAAAAAATATAAAACAATTAGAGAGTGTCATTTTCCCAAATTTGAAATCCTTATTCAAGGTTTCAAAGACCTGTCTGATGAGGATAGGCTACCCGTCCTGTTGGGGGAGGACGCAGAGAGCTGTGGGTTGGCAGCGCACTACATTGCTGCCTGCCATAAGTTGAGGGACAGTGTCTGACTGACCAATAAACCTGCACATATCCTCGACTGTATACTTATTGTTATTGTTGAATGTGTTGGTTATTTTGACCCTTGGTTATTGTTGTTACTGTTGTCCCGTTGACAAGAGAGAGAATATCGAGAGATACTAACAAGAGAGTATATCGAGAGAAAGAATAACGAGAGCGAATATTGCGAGAGATAATAACAAGAGATAATAACAAGGGAGAGAATATTGAGAGAGATAATAACAAGAGAATATTGCGAGAGATAATAAACAAGAGAGATAATAACGAGAGAGAATATTGAGAGACAGAATATCGAGAGATAATAACAAGAGAGAGAATATCAAGAGATGAATATCGAGAGATAATAACAAGAGAGTGAATATCAAGAGATAACAACAAGAGAGGGAGAATATCGAGAGATAATAACAAGAGAATATCGAGAGATAATAACAAGAGAGAATATCGAGAGATAATAACAAGAGAGAAAGAGAATAACGAGAGAGAATAATGAGAGAAACAGAGCGAGAGAGAGATAAAAAGAGAATAACGAGAGAGAGAGAGAGAGAGAGAGAGAGAGAGAGAGAGAGAGAGAGAGAGAGAGAATAACAAGAGAGAATAACGAGAAAGAGAGCGAGAGAGAGAGAAAAAGAGAATAACGAGAAAGAGAATAACGAGAGAGAGAGCGAGAGAAAGAGAATAACAAGAGAGAATAACGAGAAAGAGAGAGAGAGAGAGAGAGAGAGAGAGAGAGAGAGAGAGAGAGAGAGAGAGAGAGAGAGAGAGAAAGAGAGAAGGAGGAGAGGATGACGAGGCAGAGGGAGGCAGAGAGGAGCCCAGGTCCTGAGTCTGGACCCTGTCGACTAAATAAAACCACATAATCCTCATAAACTGCTCCATATGAGTATTATATCCCTGACTCTGCGCACCACTTCCCAGGGAATGGAACTCATTTTAGGGCTAAAACATTAGCAGGGGTGCCTCCTCCTCCTGTTCCTGCCAGCTCCTTGTGCAGCCTTCCTGGGTCAAATGAACACACACACGCACAAACACACACACTACAGGGTTCTATGATGGCCCTGGTGTTCCACTGAGCCGGGCCCTGGCCTCCTCTACACTAACGATGCTAACCCTCAATCTACCTTCCAAAATACTGATGACAGAATACGCTTATGATGAAAAATGCCCCGGAAAATGTAAATGAGGTGGGTCGGGTAGCTAAATGAAATGATTACTGGTGCCCCTATAAGTGAGTGACCGTGTGTGTGCTGCTTGGACATAAAAATGCGTAGTTCATTATACTACTTCGAGTACTGAGAGAACCCAGCAGCTCTGCCACCCAGTGACTACAAACGAGGAGGATATAGTTGAATATGGTTCGTATTTTTCAATAAAATGCACATGTATTTTTTGGGGGGGTATTTTACCCCCTTTTCGATGTCGTCTCATCGCTGCTCTAGAGGCAAAGGTCGAGTCATGTGTCCTCCGAAACATGACCCGTCCACTTAACCCGGAAGCCAGCTGCACCAATGTGTCGGAGGAAACACTGTTCACCTGAAGACTGAGGTCAGCCTGCAGGCGCACGGCCCGCCACAAGGAGACGCTAGAGCGCAATAAGCCAAATAAAGCTTCCCCCTTTCCCTAACCCAGACGACGCTGGGCCAATTGTGCGCCGCCCTATAAGACTCCCGATCACAGCCGGTTGCGTTACGGCCCGGGATCGAACCTGGGTCTGTAGTGACGCCTCTAGCACTGCGATGTGGTGCCTTAGACCGCTGCGGCACTCGGGAGGCCATAAAATGCACTTTTAAAGCAGAAACCAGTCAGCATTCCCCTGACAACCCTCCCGTTCAACCCACTCAGCAGCATGCACCTGAGCACAGGCAGGCAAAGGCTGCACGCTAGGCAGGAAGCGAAACAGGGAAGGGGGGGGCAGGTTGGCACTTGACTCCAGGGCGGTCATTACTCAACACTGTCACACAATGCACAAACTACTGAATTATAACTGCGGATGTGAGTGTGTCCGGCCAAACTCAACTCAGACAGGAGGGGAAGGAGCAGTGAGGACTGGGTTGGTCTGGGGCGGTCCAGGGCAGTGTGGGTCAGATTGTCATGGTTGTCAATTGGAATTACCACTCCACCTGTTGTGGCTATATTGCCTCATGCTTCCTCGGAGAGAGAGAGAGAGAGAGAGAGAGAGAGAGAGAGAGAGAGGGAGAGAGAGAGAGTGTACAGAGGTGAACCACTCAGGTAGAGTAAGCTGGTGGGCCAGAGACAGGAAGTCTATTAACACAGACCACAGTTTACTCTCCTGACCACACGGAGCCCCATAGGGACATGGTTGGAGAGAGCACAGGCCAGAGCCTCCTCACACACACTGTTACCAACTGGGACATGGCTGGAGAGAGCACAGGCCAGAGCCTCCTCTCTGTCACACACACACACACACACAGTTACCAACTGGGACATGGCTGGAGAGACCACAGGCCAGAGCCTCCTCACACACACTGTTACCAACTGGGACATGGCTGGAGAGACCACAGGCCAGAGCCTCCTCACACACACTGTTACCAACTGGGACATGGCTGGAGAGACCACAGGCCAGAGCCTCCTCACACACACTGTTACCAACTGGGACATGGCTGGAGAGACCACAGGCCAGAGCCTCCTCACACACACTGTTACCAACTGGGACATGGCTGGAGAGAGCACAGGCCAGAGCCTCCTCTCTCTGTCACACACACACACACACACACACACACACACACACACACACACACACACACACACACACACACACACACACACACACACACACACACACACACACACACACACACACACACACACACACACACACACTAGAACTTGCAGTGCCTGCTGAAACAGTGCGGTGCAGCAGAGGGGAGAGTGATGACAGAAGGAAAGGCTGCCCAGTTAGGCTGTCATTCACCTCCGTCAGGCCCGTTAGGATTTAAGGCATAGGAGTTGGGTTAGCTTGGGAGTCCAAATCCAAACCCAGGATGAGGCAATTGTTATTTATTTTAAAGCAATGAACGGTGCAGAAAAACCATTTATCCTCCAAGTCCTTTCAGTAAATCTTTCCAAACCCACTCACAGGCGGTGAGCCTGGGCCACCCGAGACCACTCAGTCTTATCTGGACAAGGGATCACCAGCAAATCATATCAGAGAGGCTGCGTCTCAAACGGCACCCTATTCCCTTCATAGAGCACTAATTTCCACCCCCAAAACATAGTCCACTAAAAAGGTGCAATTTGGGAAGAGAACAGAGCAAAGACAGAGCCATCCCCCCTGCTTAAATATAGCCATAATTACTGCAATCATGTCTTGCTGTCTCTCTCTTCCATCTCCTCTCCTCCTCTTATCCCTCTCTCCATCCCCCATCTTATCCCTCTCTCCATCCCCCCCCATCTTATCCCTCTCTCCATCCCCTCTTATCCCTCTCTCCATACCCTGCTCTTATCCCTCTCTCCATCCCCTCCTCTTATCCCTCTCTCCATCCCCTTCTTACCCCTCTCTCCATCCCCCCTCTTATATCCCTCTCTCAATCCCCCCTCTTATATCCCTCTCTCCATCCCCCCTCTTATCCCTCTCTCCATCCCCTCCTCTTATCCCGCTCTCCCCATCCCCCCTCTTATCCCTCTCTCCATCCCCTCTTATCCCCCTCCCCCTCTTATCCCTCTCTCCATCCCCTCCTCTTATCCCTCTCTCCCCATCCCCCGCTCTTATCCCTCTCTCCCCATCCCCTCTTATCCCTCTCTCCCCATCCCCCCCTCTTATCCCTCTCTCCATCCCCCCTCTTATCCCTCTCTCCATCCCCTCCTCTTATTCCCCTCTCCATCCCCCCTCTTATATCCCTCTCTCCATCCCCACTCTTATCCCTCTCTCCATCCCATCTTATCCCTCTCCCCCCTCTTATCCTTCTCTCCCCATCCCCCCTCTTATCCCTCTCTCCCCATCTCCCCTCTTATCCCTCTCTCCATCCCCTCCTCTTATCCCTCTCTCCATCCTCTCTTATCCCTCTCTCGATCCTCTCTTATCCCTCTCCCCCCCTCTTATCCCTCCATCTCCATCCCCTCCTCTTATCCCTCTCTCCCCATCCCACCTCTTATCCCTCTCTCCCCCCCCTTATCCCTCTCTCCATCCCCTCTTATCCCCTCCCTCCTCTTATCCCTCTCTCCCCATCCTCCCCTCTTATCCCTCTTTCCATCCCCCATCTTAACCCTCTCTCCATCCCCTCCTCTTATCCCTCTCTCCCCATCCTCCCCTCTTATCCCTCTTTCCATCCCCCATCTTAACCCTCTCCCCATCCACACCTCTTTTCCCTCTCTCCATCCTCCCGATTATCCCTCTCTCCATCCCCTCTTATCCCTCCCCCTTCATATCCCTCTCTTCATCCCCTCATCTTATCCCTCTCTCCACCACCTCCTCCTCTTATCCCTCTCTCCACCCCCTCTCTCCATCCCCTCCTCTTATCCCTCTCTCCACCACCTCCTCCTCTTATCCCTCTCTCCCCCCTCCTCTTATCCCTCTCTCCATCCCCTCCTCTTATCCCTCTCTCCATCCCCTCCTCCTCTTATCCCTCAACATCCCCCCTCTTATCCCTCTCTCCCCACCCCCTCCTCTTATCCCTCTCTCCCCATCCCCCTTATCCCTCTCTCCCCATCCCCTCCTCTTATCCCCCTCTCCCCTTCCCCCCTCTTATCCCTCTCCATTCCCTCCTCTTATCCCTCTCTCAATCCCCCCTCTTATCCCCCTCTTATATCCCTCTCTCCATCCCCTCTCTTATCCCTCTCTCGATCCTCTCTTATCCCTCCCCCCCTCTTATCCCTCCATCTCCATCCCCTCCTCTTATCCCTCTCTCCCCATCCCACCTCTTATCCCTCTCTCCCCCTCTCTCCATCCCCTCTTATCCCCCTCCCCCCTCTTATTCCTCTCTCCATCCCCTCCTCTTATCACTCTCTCCATCCCCTCCTCTTATCCCTCTCTCAATCCCC
Source organism: Oncorhynchus keta (assembly GCF_023373465.1). Lineage (NCBI taxonomy): Eukaryota > Metazoa > Chordata > Actinopteri > Salmoniformes > Salmonidae > Oncorhynchus > Oncorhynchus keta. The sequence continues at coordinate 36,192,223 of NC_068449.1, read as the reverse complement.
CCTATTATCCCTCTCTCCCCATCCCCCCCTCTTTTCCCTCTCTCCATCCTCCCTCTTATCCCTCTCTCTCCATCCCCCCTCTTATCCCTCTCTCCATCCCCTCCTCTTATCCCTCTATCCCCATCCTCCCCTCTTATCCCTCTTTCCATCCCCCATCTTAACCCTCTCTCCATCCCCTCCTCTTATCACTCTCTCAATCCCCCCTCTTATCCCTCAACATCCCCCCTCTCATCCCTCTCTCCATCCCCTTCTCCTCTTATCCCTCTCTCCATCCCCTCTTATCCCTCTCTCCATCCTCTCTTATATCCCTCTCTCCATCCCCTCCTCTTATCCCTCTCTCCCCATCCCCCGTCTTATCCCTCAACATCCCCCTCTCATCCCTCTCTCCATCCCCTTCTCTTATCCCTCTCTCCATCCCCTCCTCTTATCCCTCTCTCCATCCTCTCTTATATCCCTCTCTCCATCCCCACTCTTATCCCTCTCTCCATCCCCTCTTATCCCTCTCCCCCTCTTATCCTTCTCTCCATCCCCTCCTCTTATCCCTCTCTCCCCATCCCCCGTCTTATCCCTCTCTCCATCCCCCCTCTTATCCCCTCTTATCCCTCTCTCCATCCCCTCTCCACCCCCCCTCTTATATCCCTCTCTCCATCCCCACTCTTATCCCTCTCTCCATCCCCTCTTATCCCTCTCCCCCTCTTATCCTTCTCTCCATCCCCTCCTCTTATCCCTCTCTCCCCATCCCCCTCTTATCCCTCTCTCCCCATCTCCACTCTTATCCCTCTCTCCATCCCCTCCTCTTATCCCTCTCTCCATCCCCTCCTCTTATCTCTCTCTCTCCATCCCTCTCTCCATCCTCTCTTATCCCTCTCCCCCTCTTATCCCTCCATCTCCATCCCCTCCTCTTATCCCCTCTCTCCCCATCCCACCTCTTATCCCTCTCCCCCCTCTTATCCCTCTCTCCACCCCTCCTCTCTCCCCATTCCCCCTCTTTTCCCTCCCTCCATCCTCCCTCGTATCCCTCTCTCCATCCACTCTTATCCCTCCCCCCTTGTATCCCTCTCTTCATCCCCTCCTCTTATCCCTCTCTCCATCCTCCTCCCACCTCCTTTATCCCTCTCTCCACCCCCTCCTCTTATCCCTCTCTCCCCATCCCCTTTATCCCTCTCTCCCCATCCCCTCCTCTTATCCCTCTCTCTCCACCCCCTCCTCTTATCCCTCTCTCCCCATCGCCCTTATCCCTCTCTCCCCATCCCCTCCTCTTATCCCCCTCTCCCCTTCCCCCACTCTTATCCCTCTCCATTCCCTCCTCTTATCCCTCTCCACCCCCCCCTCTTATCCCTCTCTCCATCCCCTCCTCTTATCCCTCTCTCCATCCCCTCCTCCTCTTATTCCTCTCTCCATCCCCCTCCTCTTATCCCTCTTCCCATCCCCCCCTCTTATCCCTCTCTTCATCCCCCCTCTCATCCCTCTCTCCATCCCCTCCTCCTCTTAATCCCATCTCCACCCCCTCCTCTTATCCCTCTCTCCATCCACTCTTATATCCCTCTCTTCATCCCCTCTTATCCCTCTCCCCCCTCTTATCCTTCTCTCCATCCCCTCCTCTTATCCCTCTCTCCCCATCTCCCCTCTTATCCCCTCTTATCCCTCTCTCCATCCCCTCCTCTTATCCCTCTCTCCATCCCCTCCTCCTCTTATTCCTCTCCCCATCCCCCCCTCTTATCCCTCTCTCCATCCCCTCCTCCTCTTATTCCTCTCCCCATCCCCCCCTCTTATCCCTCTCTCCACCCCCTCCTCTTATCCCTCTCTCCATCCCCTCTTATATCCCTCTCTTCATCCCCTCTTATCCCTCTCCCCCCTCTTATCCTTCTCTCCATCCCCTTCTCTTATCCCTCTCTCCCCATCCCCCCTCTTATCCCTCTCTCCCCATCTCCCCTCTTATCCCTCTCTCCATCCCCTCCTCTTATCCCTCTCTCCATCCCCTCCTCTTATCTCTCTCTCTCCATCCCCCCTCTTATCCCTCTCTCCATCCTCTCTTATCCCTCTCTCCATCCTCTCTTATCCCTCTCTCCATCCTCTCTTATCCCTCTCCCTCCCTCTTATCCCTCCATCTCCATCCCCTCCTCTTATCCCTCTCTCCCCATCCCACCTCTTATCCCTCTCTCCCCCTCTTATCCCTCTCTCCATCCCCTCTTATCCCCCTCCCCCCTCTTATCCCTCTCTCCATCCCCTCCTCTTATCCCTCTCTCCCCATCCTCCCCTCTTATCCCTCTTTCCATCCCCCATCTTAACCCTCCCTCCATCCCCTCCTCTTATCCCTCTCTCCATCCCCTCCTCTTATCCCTCTCTCAATCCCCCCTCTTATCCCTCTCTCTCCATCCCCCCCTCTTATCCCTCTCTCCACCGCCTCCTCTTATCTCTCTCTCCACCCCCTCCTCTCTCCCCATTCCCCCTCTTTTCCCTCTCTCCATCCTCCCTCTTATCCCTCTCTCCATCCACTCTTATCCCTCTCTCAAACCCCTCCTCTTATCCCCGCTCTTATCCCTCTCTCCATCCCCTCCTCTTATCCCTCTCTCCATCCTCCTCCCACCTCCTTTATCCCTCTCTCCACCCCCTCCTCTTATCCCTCTCTCCCCATCCCCCTTATCCCTCTCTCCCCATCCCCTCCTCTTATCCCTCTCTCCCCTATCCCCCTCTTATCCCTCTCTCCATCCCCTCCTCTTATCCTCTCCACCCCCCTCTTATCCCTCTCTCCATCCCCTCCTCCTCTTATCCCCCTCTCCATCCCCTCCTCCTCTTATCCATCTCCATCCCCCTTCTGCACCCCCCCACCCCTTATCCCTCTCTCCATCCCCTCTTATCCCTCTCTCCATCCCCTCCTGCTCTTATCCTCTCTCCCCATCCCCCCTCTTATCCCTCTCTCCATCCCCCCTCTTATCCCCTCCATCCCCCCTCTTCACCCCTCTCTCCATCCCCCCTCCTCCTCTTATCCCTCCCTCTCCATCCCTCTTATCCCTCTCTCCATACCCTCCTCTTATCCCTCTCTCCACCCCTCCCCTTATCCCTCTCTCCCCATCCCCTCTTATATCCCTCTCTCAATCCTCCCCCTCTTATCCCCTCTCCATCCCCCTCTTAACCCTCTCTCCATCCCCTCCTCTTATCCCTCTCTCCCCATCCCCCTCTTATCCCTCTCTCCCCACCCCCTCTTATCCCTCTCTCTATCTCCTCTTATCCCCCTCCCCCCTCTTATCCCTCTCTCCATCCCCTCTTATCCCTCTCTCCCCATCCCCCCTCTTATCCCTCTCTCCATCCCTCCCTCTTATCCCCCTCCCCTCTTATCCCGCTCTCCATCCCCTCTCTCATCCCCCTCTTAACCCTCTCTCCATCCCCTCTCTCCATCCTCCCTATTATCCCTCTCTCCATCCTCTCTTATCCCTCTCCCCCCCTCGTATCCCTCTCTCCATCCCCTCTTATCACTCTCCCCATCCCACCCTCTTTTCCCTCTCTAAATCCTCCCTCTTATCCCTCTCTCCATCCCCTCCTCTTATCCCTCTCCATCCCCCTCTTATCCCTCTCTCCATCCCCTCCTCCTATTATCCCTCTCTCCATCCCCTCCTCCTCTTATTTCTCTCCCCATCCCCCTCTTATCCCTCTCTCCATCCCCCCCTCCTCTTATCCCTCTCCTCTTATTCCTCTCTCCATCTCCCCTCCTCCTCTTATCCCTCTCTCCATCCCCTCCTCTTATCCCTCTCTCCATCCCCTCTTATCCCTCTCTCCCCATCCCCCCTCTTATATCCCTCTCTCAATCCTCCCCCCTCTTATATCCCTCTCTCCATCCCCTCTTATCCCTCTCCCCCCTCTTATCCCTCTCTCCCCATCCCTTGCTCTTATCCCTCTCACCCCATCCCCCTCTTATCCCTCTCTCCATCCCCTCTTAGCCCTCTCCCCCTCTTATCCCCCCTCTTATCCCCCTCTCTCCATCCCCTCATGTTATCCCTCTCTCCATCCCCTCTTAGCCCCTCTCCCCCTCTTATCCCTCTCTCCATCCCCTCTCTCATCCCCCTCTTAACTCTCTCTCCATCCCCTCCTCTTATCCCTCTCTCGCCATCCCCCTTATCCCTCTCTCCCCATCCCCTCCTCTTATCCCTCTCTCCCCATCCCCCTCTTATCCCCTCTCTCCATCCCCCTCCTCTTATCCCTCTCTCCATCCCCTCCTCTTATCCCTCTCTCCATCCCCTCCTCTTATCCCTCTCTCCATCCCCCTCCTATTATCCCCTCTCCATCCCCTCCTCCTCTTATCCCTCTCTCCATCCCCTCCTCTTATCCCTCTCTCCCCACCCCCCCTCTTATCCCTCTCTCCATCCCCTCCTCCTCTTATCCCTCTCTCCATCCCCTCCTCCTCCTCTTATCCCTCTCTCCATCCCCTCCTCCTCCTCTTATCCCTCTCTCCATCCCCTCCTCCTCTTATCCCTCTCCATCCCCTCCTCCTCTTATCCCTCTCTCCATCCCCTCCTCCTCTTATCCCTCTCTCCATCCCCTCATCTTATCCCTCTCTCCATCCCCTCCTCCTCTTATCCCTCTCTCCATCCCCTCCTCCTCTTATCCCTCTCTCCATCCCCTCCTCCTCTTATCCTCTCCCCATCTCCATCCCCTCCTCCTCCTCTTATCCCCTCTCTCCATCCCCTCCTCCTCTTATCCCTCTCTCCATCCCCTCCTCCTCTTATCCCTCTCTCCATCCCCTCCTCCTCTTATCCCTCTCTCCATCCCCTCATCTTATCCCTCTCTCCATCCCCTCCTCCTATTATCCATCTCTCCATCCCCTCCTCCTCTTATCCCTCTCTCCATCCCCTCCTCCTCTTATCCCTCTCTCCATCCCCTCCTCCTATTATCCATCTCTCCATCCCCTCCTCCTCTTATCCCTCTCTCCATCCCCTCCTCCTCTTATCCCTCTCTCCATCCCCTCCTCCTCTTATCCCCTCTCCATCCCCTCATCTTATCCCTCTCTCCATCCCCCCTCCTCCTATTATCCATCTCTCCATCCCCTCCTCCTCTTATCCCTCTCTCCCCATCCCCCTCCTCCTCTTATCCCTCTCTCCATCCCCTCCTCCTATTATCCATCTCTCCATCCCCTCCTCCTCTTATCCCTCTCTCCATCCCCTCCTCCTCTTATCCCTCTCTCCATCCCCTCCTCCTCTTATCCCTCTCTCCATCCCCTCCTCCTCTTATCCCTCTCTCCATCCCCTCCTCCTCTTATCCCTCTCTCCATCCCCTCCTCCTCTTATCCCTCTCTCCATCCCCTCCTCCTCTTATCCCTCTCTCCATCCCCTCATCTTATCCCTCTCTCCATCCCCTCCTCCTATTATCCATCTCTCCATCCCCTCCTCCTCTTATCCCTCTCTCCATCCCCTCCTCCTCTTATCCCTCTCTCCATCCCCTCCTCATCTTATCCCTCTCTCCATCCCCTCCTCCTATTATCCATCTCTCCATCCCCTCCTCATCTTATCCCTCTCTCCATCCCCTCCTCATCTTATCCATCTCTCCATCCCCTCATCTTATCCCTCTCTCCATCCCCCCCTCCTCCTATTATCCATCTGTCCATCCCCTCCTCCTCTTATCCCTCTCTCCATCCCCTCCTCTCCCCTTATCCTCTCTCCATCCCCTCATCTTATCCTCTCTCCATCCCTCCTCATCTTATCCATCTCTCCATCCCCTCCTCCTCTTATCCCTCTCTCCATCCCCTCCTCCTCTTATCCCTCTCTCCATCCCCTCATCTTATCCCTCTCTCCATCCCCTCCTCATCTTATCCATCTCTCCATCCCCTCCTCCTCTTATCCCTCTCTCCATCCCCTCCTCTTATCCCTCTCTCCATCCCCTCATCTTATCCCTCTCTCCATCCCCTCCTCCTCTTATCCATCTCTCCATCCCCTCCTCATCTTATCCCTCTCTCCATCCCCTCCTCCTCTTATCCCTCTCTCCATCCCCTCCTCCTCTTATCCCTCTCTCCATCCCCTCCTCATCTTATCCCTCTCTCCATCCCCTCCTCATCTTATCCATCTCTCCATCCCCTCCTCTTATCCCTCTCTCCATCCCCTCCTCATCTTATCCATCTCTCCATCCCCTCCTCCTCTTATCCCTCTCTCCATCCCCTCCTCCTCTTATCCCTCTCTCCATCCCCTCATCTTATCCCTCTCTCCATCCCCTCCTCATCTTATCCATCTTATCTCCATCCTCCTCCTCTTATCCCCTCTCTCTCCATCCCCTCCTCTTATCCCTCTCTCCATCCCCTCATCTTATCCCTCTCTCCATCCCCTCCTCATCTTATCCCTCTCTCCATCCTCCTCCTCTTATCCTCTCTCCATCCCCTCCTCATCTTATCCATCTCTCCATCCCCTCCTCATCTTATCCATCTCTCCATCCCCTCCTCATCTTATCCATCTCTCCATCCCCTCATCTTATCCCTCTCTCCATCCCCTCCTCCTCTTATCCCTCTCTCCATCCCCTCCTCCTCTTATCCCTCTCTCCATCCCCTCCTCATCTTATCCATCTCTCCATCCCCTCCTCCTCTTATCCCTCTCTCCATCCCCTCCTCTTATCCCTCTCTCCATCCCCTCCTCATCTTATCCATCTCTCCATCCCCTCCTCATCTTATCCATCTCTCCATCCCCTCCTCCTCTTATCCCTCTCTCCATCCCCTCCTCCTCTTATCCCTCTCTCATCCCCTCCTCATCTTATCCATCTCTCCATCCCCTCCTCCTCTTATCCCTCTCTCCATCCCCTCCTCCTCTTATCCCTCTCTCCATCCCCCTCCTCTTATCCCTCTCTCCATCCCCTCCTCATCTTCTCCCTCTCTCCATCCCCCTCCTCTTATCCTCTCTCCATCCCCTCCTCTTATCCCTCTCTCCATCCCCTCTTATCTTCTCCCCCTCTCTCCATCCCTCCCCTCTTATCCCTCTCTCCATCCCCTCCTCTTATCCCTCTCTCCATCCCCTCATCTTATCCCTCTCTCCATCCCCTCCCCTCTTATCCCTCTCTCCATCCCCCATCTTATCCCTCTCTCCATCCCCTCCTCCTCTTATCCCTCTCTCCATCCCCCTCTTATCCCTCTCTCCATCCCCCCTCTTATCCTCTCTCTCCATCCCCTCATCTTATCCCTCTCTTCATCCCCTCCTCTTATCCCTCTCTCCATCCCCTCCTCATCTTATCCATCTCCATCCCCTCCTCATCTTATCCATCTCTCCATCCCCTCTCTTATCCCTCTCTCCATCCCCATCTTATCCCTCTCTCCATCCCCTCCTCATCTTATCCTCTCTCCATCCCCTCCTCATCTTATCCATCTCTCCATCCCCTCCTCTTATCCCTCTCTCCATCCCCTCCTCATCTTATCCATCTCTCCATCCCCTCCTCCTCTTATCCCTCTCTCCATCCCCTCCTCATCTTATCCCTCTCTCCATCCCCTCCTCATCTTATCCCTCTCTCCATCCCCTCCTCATCTTATCCATCTCTCCATCCCCTCCTCATCTTATCCCTCTCTCCATCCCCTCCTCATCTTATCCCTCTCTCCATCCCCTCCTCATCTTATCCCTCTCTCCATCCCCTCCTCATCTTATCCATCTCTCCATCCCCTCCTCCTCTTATCCCTCTCTCCATCCCCTCCTCATCTTATCCCTCTCTCCATCCCCTCCTCATCTTATCCCTCTCTCCATCCCCTCCTCATCTTATCCATCTCTCCATCCCCTCCTCTTATCCCCTCTCCATCCCCTCCTCATCTTATCCATCTCTCCATCCCCCTCCTCTTATCCTCTCTCCATCCCCTCATCTTATCCCTCTCTCCATCCCCTCCTCCATCCCATCTTATCCCTCTCTCCATCCCCTCCTCTTATCCTCTCCTCCCCATCCTCCTCATCTTATCCATCTCTCCATCCTCCCTCCTCTTATCCTCTCTCCATCCCCTCATCTTATCCCTCTCTCCATCCCCCTCATCTTATCCCTCTCTCCATCCCCTCCTCATCTTATCCATCTCTCCATCCCCTCATCTTATCCCTCTCTCCCCATCCCTTATCCTCCTCCTCTTATCCCTCTCTCCATCCCCTCCTCCCTCCTCTTATCCCCTCTCTCCATCCCCTCCTCCTCTTATCCCTCTCTCCATCCCCTCCTCCTTATCCCCTCTCCATCCTCATCCTCCTCTTATCCCCTCTCTCCATCCTCCTCTTATCCCTCTCTCCATCCCCTCCTCCTCTTATCCCTCTCTCCATCCCCTCCTCCTCTTATCCCTCTCTCCATCCCCTCATCTTATCCCTCTCTCCATCCCCTCCTCCTCTTATCCCTCTCTCCATCCCCTCATCTTATCCCTCTCTCCATCCCCTCCTCCTATTATCCATCTCAATCCCCCCTCTTATCCCTCTCAATCCCCCTCTTATCCCTCTCTCCATCCCCCCTCCTTTATCCCACTCTCCATCCCTCCTCTTATCCCTCTCTCCATCCCCTCCTCTTATCCCTCTCTCCATCCCCTCCTCCTCTTATCCCTCTCTCCATCCCCTCCTCCTCTTATCCCTCTCTCCACTCCCTCCTCATATCCCTCTCTCCCCATCCCCCTCTCTCCATCCTCCCCTCTTATCCCTCTCTCCATCCCCTCCTCCTCTTATCCCTCTCTCCATCCCCTCCTCCTCTTATCCCTCTCTCCATCCCCTCATCTTATCCCTCTCTCCATCCTCCTCCTCTTATCCCTCTCTCCATCCCCTCATCTTATCCCTCTCTCCATCCCCTCTTATCCCATCTCTCCATCCCCCTCTTATCCCCTCTCAATCCCCTCTTATCCCTCTCTCTCATCCCCCTCCCCCCTCTTATCCCTCTTTCCATCCCTCCTCTTATCCCTCTCTCCATCCCCTCCTCTTATCCCTCTCTCCATCCCCTCCTCTTATCCCTCTCTCCATCCCCTCCCTCCTCTTATCCCTCTCTCCACCCCCTCCTCATATCCCTCTCTCCCCCCTCCCCCCTCTCTCCATCCTCCCCTCTTATCCCTCTCTCCATCCCCCCTCCTCTTATCCTCTCTCCATCCCCTCCTCATCTTATCCATCTCTCCATCCCCTCCTATTATCCCCATCTCAATCCCCCTCTTATCCCTCTCTCAATCCCCCTCTTATCCCTCTCTCCATCCCCTCCTCTTATCCATCTCCATCCCCCTCTGCATCCCCCCACTCCTCTTATCCCTCTCCATCCCCTCCTCTTATCCCTCTCTCCATCCCCTCCTCTTATTCCTCTCCCCATCCCCCCTCTTATCCCTCTCTCCATCCCCTCCTCCTCTTATCCCTCTCTCCACCGCCTCTCCATCTTATCCCTCTCTCCTCCATCCCTCCTCTTATCCCTCTCTCCCCATCCCCCCTCTCTCCATCCCCCTCGTATCCCTCTCTCCATCCCCTCCTCTTATCCCTCTCTTCATCCCCTCCTCTTATCCCTCTCTCCATCCCCCCTCTTATCCCTCTCTCCATCCCCTCCTCCTCTTATCCCTCTCTTCATCCCCTCGTCTTATCCCTCTCTTCATCCCCCCCTCTTATCCCTCTCTCCATCCCCTCCTCCTCTTATCCCTCTCTCCATCCCCTCCTCCTCTTATCCTCTCTCCATTCCCTCCTCCTCTTATCCCTCTCTCCATCCCCTCCTCTTATCCATCTCTCCATCCCCTCCTCCTATTATCCATCTCAATCGCCCCTCTTATCCCTCTCTCTCCATCCCCCCTCCTCTTATCCCACTCTCCATCCCCCCTCCTCTTATCCTTCTCTCCATCCCCTCCTCTTATCCCTCTCTCCATCCCCTCCTCCTCTTATCCCACTCTCCATCCCCTCCTCTTATCCTTCTCTCCATCCCCTCCTCCTCTTATCCCTCTCTCCACCGCCTCCTCTTATCCCTCTCTCCACTCCTCTTATCCCTCTCTCCCCATCCCCCTCTCCCCATCCCCCCATCCCCCCTCTCTCCATCCTCCCTCTTATCCCTCTCTCCATCCCCTCTTATCCCTCCCCCCCTCGTATCCCTCTCTTCATCCCCTCTCTCCATCCCCCCTCTTATCCCTCTCTCCATTCCCCCTCTTATCCCTCTCTCCATCCCCTCCTCCTCTTATCCCTCTCTTCATCCTCCTCTTATCCCTCTCTCCATCCCCTCCTCCTCTTATCCATCTCAATCCCCCTCTTATCCCCTCTCTCCCTCCCCTCCTTTATCCCCTCTCCATCCCCTCCTCTCATCCCTCTCTCCATCCCTCCTCTTATCCTCTCCATCCCCTCCTCTTATCCATCTCCATCCCCCTCTGCACCCCCACCCCTTATCCCTCTCCATCCCCTCTTATCCCTCTCTCCATCCCCTCCTCCTCTTATCCCTCTCTCCATCCCCCCCTCTTATCCCCTCTCCATCCCCCTCACCGCCTCCTCTTATCCCTCTCTCCTCCCTCCCTCCCTCTCCCATATCCCTCCCTCATCCCCCCTCCCCTCCATCCTCCCTCTTATCCCTCTCTCCATCCCCTCTTATCCCTCCCCCCCTCGTATCCCTCTCTTCATCCCCTCCTCTTATCCCTGTCTCCATTCCCCCTCTTATCCCTCTCTCCATCCCCTCCTCCTCTTATCCCTCTCTCCATCCCCTCCTCCTCTTATCCCTCTCTCCATCCCCTCCTCCTCTTATCCCTCTCTCCATCCCCTCCTCCTCTTATCCCTCTCTCCATCCCCTCCTCTTATCCCTCTCTCCATCCCCTCCTCCTCTTATCCCTCTCTCCATCCCCTCATCTTATCCCTCTCTCCATCCCCTCCTCCATCCCCCCTCCTCTCCATCCCCTCTCTTCATCCCCCTCCTCTTATCCCTCTCTCCATCCCCTCCTCCTCTTATCCCTCTCTCCATCTCCTCTGATCCCTCTCTCCATCCCCTCCTCCTCTTATCCCTCTCTCCATCCCCTCCTCCTCTTATCCCTCTCTCCATCCCCCTCTTATCTCCCTCTCCTCTTATCCCTCTCTCCATCCCCTCCTCCTCTTATCCCTCTCTCCATCCCCCTCTTATCCCTCTCTCCCTCCTCTTATCCCTCTCTCCATCCCCTCCTCCTCTTATCCCTCCTCCATCCCCTCTTATCCCTCTCTCCATCCCCCTCTTCATCCCCTCTTCATCTTATCCCTCTTATCCCATCCCATCCCCCTCTTATCCCTCTCTCCATTCCCCCTCTTATCCCTCTCTCAATCCCCTCCTCCTCTTAATCCTCTCCCCATCCCTTATCCCTCTCCACCCCCCCCCCCCTCATCCCCTCTCTTATGCCTCCTCTTATCCCTCTCCCCATCCCTCCCCACCCCCTCTTATCCCACCCCCTCTCCCCACCCCCTCTTATCCCTCTCTCCATCCCCTCCGTGACTCTCTTTCAGCCTGACGTCTGAAACTAGTTCATTTTTTCTCCCCATCATTTCCTCTTCTGGTATCCAATTAAGCCAGGCTCGTGGTGTGGGCTCAGGGTCTGTGTAAGTGTGTGTGTGTGTGAGTGGTGTGGGCTGGGGGCTGACAGTTGCATGACAAGGAATGTTTCCCTTAGTAAGAGCCTACTTCCTCCTGGTGCAGTTTTAGCCTAATTGAAACATTTCCTATTGAGCTCAATCAAAAGGGCAATTACCTAATTATTTGCTTATGCTTAACTCAGCCCCATAAGAAATAAAGACAAAGAGATGGGGGGTGGGAGGGTCGGAGAGGGAGAGACGGGGGGTGGGAGAGGGAGAGACGGGGTGGGAGGGACAGAGAGACGGGGGTGGGAGGGACAGAGAGACGGGGGTGGGAGGGACAGAGAGAGGGGGGTGGGAGGGACAGAGAGACGGGGGGTGGGAGGGACAGAGAGACGGGGGGTGGGAGGGATAGAGAGACGGGGGGTGGGAGGGATAGAGAGACGGGGGGTGGGAGGGATAGAGAGACGGGGGTGGGAGGGACAGAGAGACGGGGGTGGGAGGGACAGGGGTGGGAGGACAGAGAGGGGGGTGGGAGGGACAGAGAGACGGGGGGTGGGAGGGATAGAGAGACGGGGTGGGAGGGATAGAGAGACGGGGGGTGGGAGGGATAGAGAGACAGAGGGTGGGAGGGATAGAGACGGGGGGGAGAGGACGGGGGTGGGAGGGGGTGGGAGGGACAGAGGGGGTGGGAGGGATAGAGAGACGGGGGGTGGGAGGGATAGAGAGGGGGGTGGGGGGTGGGAGGGACAGAGAGACGGGGTGGGACGGGGGGTGGGGACAGAGAGATGGGAGGGTGGGAGGGGATAGAGAGACGGGGGTGGGAGGGATAGAGAGACGGGGGTGGGAGGGATAGAGAGACGGGGTGGGAGGGATAGAGGAGGGGGTGGGAGGGATAGAGAGGGGGGTGGGAGGGATAGAGAGACGGGGGTGGGAGGGATAGAGAGACGGGGGTGGGAGGGATAGAGAGACAGGGGGTGGGAGGGATAGAGAGACAGGGGTGGGAGGGATAGAGAGACAGGGGTGGGAGGGATAGAGAGACGGGGGGTGGGAGGGATAGAGAGACGGGGGTGGGGGGTGGGAGGGATAGAGACGGGGGGTGGAGCGATAGAGAGACAGGGGTGGGGGGTGGGAGGGATAGAGAGACAGGGGTGGGAGAGGAGGGGGTGGGAGGGATAGAGAGACAGGGGTGGGGGGTGGGAGGGTGGGAGAGAGACAGGGGTGGGAGGGATAGAGAGACGGGGTGGGAGGGATAGAGAGACAGGGGGTGGGAGGGATAGAGAGACAGGGGGTGGGAGGGATAGAGAGACAGGGGGTGGGAGGGATAGAGAGACAGGGGTGGGAGGGATAGAGAGACAGGGGTGGGAGGGTGAGAGAGACGGGGGGTGGGAGGGATAGAGAGACAGGGGTGGGGGGGGTGGGAGGGATAGAGAGACGGGGTGGGAGGGACAGAGAGAGACAGGGGTGGGAGGGATAGAGAGACAGGGGTGGGAGGGATAGAGAGAAGGGGGTGGGAGGGGGGTGGGAGGGATAGAGAGACAGGGGGTGGGAGGGATAGAGAGACAGGGGTGGGAGGGATAGAGAGGGAGAGAGGGGGTGGGAGGGAGAGACGGGGGGTGGGAGGGATAGAGAGAAGGGGGTGGGAGGGATAGAGAGACAGGGGTGGGAGGGATAGAGAGACAGGGGTGGGAGGGATAGAGAGACGGGGGTGGGAGGGATAGAGAGACAGGGGTGGGAGGGATAGAGAGAGAGGGGGTGGGAGGGGGTGGGAGGGGGAGGGATAGAGAGACAGGGGGTGGGAGGGATAGAGAGACGGGGTGGGAGGGATAGATGGGAGGGGGGGTGGGAGGATAGAGAGACAGGGGTGGGAGGGATAGAGAGACAGGGGGTGGGAGGGATAGAGAGAGAGAGACGGGGGTGGGAGGGATAGAGAGACAGGGGGTGGGAGGGATAGAGAGACAGGGGGTGGGAGGGATAGAGAGACAGGGGTGGGAGGGATAGAGAGACAGGGGTGGGAGGGATAGAGAGACAGGGGTGGGAGGGACAGAGGGGTGGGAGGGATAGAGAGACAGGGGTGGGAGGGATAGAGAGACAGGGGTGGGGGTGGGGGATAGAGAGGGGAGAGAGGGACAGGGTGGGAGGACGGGGGTGGGAGGGATAGAGAGACAGGGGTGGGAGGGATAGAGAGACAGGGGTGGGAGGGATAGAGAGACAGGGGTGGGAGGGATAGAGAGACAGGGGTGGGAGGGATAGAGAGGGAGAGACGGGGTGGGAGAGACGGGGGGTGGGAGGGATAGAGAGAAGGGGGTGGGAGGGATAGAGAGAAGGGGGTGGGAGGGATAGAGAGAGGGGGTGGGAGGGATAGAGAGACAGGGGGTGGGAGGGATAGAGAGACGGGGGTGGGAGAGACAGGGGTGGGAGGGATAGAGAGGGATAGAGACAGGGGGTGGGAGGGATAGAGAGACAGGGGTGGGAGGGATAGAGAGACAGGGGTGGGAGGGATAGAGAGACAGGGGTGGGAGGGATGGGAGGAGAGACAGACAGGGGTGGGAGGGATAGAGAGACAGGGGTGGGAGGGATAGAGAGACAGGGTGGGAGGGATAGAGAGACAGAGGGGTGGGGGTGGGAGGGATAGAGAGACAGGGGTGGGAGGGATAGAGAGACAGGGGGTGGGAGGGATAGAGAGACAGGGGGTGGGAGGGATAGAGAGACAGGGGTGGGAGGGATAGAGAGACAGGGGTGGGAGGGATAGAGAGACAGGGGTGGGAGGGATAGAGAGACAGGGGTGGGAGGGACAGAGAGACAGGGGTGGGAGGGATAGAGAGACAGGGGTGGGAGGGATAGAGAGACAGGGGTGGGAGGGATAGAGAGACAGGGGTGGGAGGGATAGAGAGACAGGGGTGGGAGGGATAGAGAGACAGGGGTGGGAGGGATAGAGAGACAGGGGTGGGGGGATAAAGGGATATATATATACACTGCTCCAAAAAATAAAGGGAACACTTAAACAACACAATGTAACTCCAAGTCAATCACACTTCTGTGAAATCAAACTGTCCACTTAGGAAGCAACACTGATTGACAATAAATTTCACATGCGGTTGTGCAAATGGAATAGACAACAGGTGGAAATTATAGGCAATTAGCAAGACACCCCCAATAAAGGAGTGGTTCTGCAGGTGGTGACCACAGACCACTTCTCAGTTCCTATGCTTCCTGGCTGATGTTTTGGTCACTTTTGAATGCTGGCGGTGCTTTCAGTCTAGTGGTAGCATGAGACGGAGTCTACAACCCCCACAAGTGGCTCAGGTAGTGCAGCTCATCCAGGATGGACGGTTTTCCCCATTAAGCAGCGAGTCTGAGTCAGAGGCCGAGTCTTCTCTGGTCTCTTCTCCTCCCGTTACGGGGTCTGAGACGCCGAAGCTTCCCACCATTAGCTCTGACAAATTGAAAACTCTAGTCATTGGCGACTCCATTACCCGCAGTATTAGACTTAAAACGAATCATCCAGCGATCATACACTGTTTACCAGGGGGCAGGGCTACCGACGTTAAGGCTAATCTGATGTTTTAGCTTTTGCCAGCACCTGGCGAGTGTAGAGAGTATAGAGATATTGTTATCCACGTCGGCACCAACGATGTTAGGATGAAACAGTCAGAGATCACCAAGCGCAACATAGCTTCTGCGTGTAAATCAGCTAGAAAGATGTGTCGGCATCGAGTAATTGTCTCTGGCCCCCTCCCAGTTAGGGGGAGTGATGAGCTCTACAGCAGAGTCTCACAACTCAATCGCTGGTTGAAAACTGTTTTCTGACCGTCACAAAAGATAGACTTTGTAGATAATTTGCCCTCTTTCTGGGACTCACCCACAAACAGGACCAAGCCTGACCTGCTGAGGAGTGACTGACTCCATCCTAGCTGGAGGGGTGCTCTCATCTACCAACATAGACAGGGCTCTAACTCCTCTAGCTCCACAATGAAATAGGGTGCAGGCCAGGCAGCAGGCTGTTAGCCAGCCTGCCAGCATAGTGGAGTCTGCCACCAGCACAGTCAGTGTAGTCAGCTCAACTATCACCATTGAGCCCGTGTCTGTGCCTCGACCTAGGTTGGGCAAAACTAAACATGGCGGTGTTCGCCTTAGCAATCTCACTAGGATAAAGACCACCTCCATTCCTGTCATTATTGAAAGAGATCATGATACCTCACATCTCAAAACAGGGCTACTTAATGTTAGATCCCTTACTTCAAAGGCAATTATAGTCAATGAACTAATCACTGATCATAATCTTGATGTGATTGGCCTGACTGAAACATGGCTTAAGCCTGATGAATTTACTGTGTTAAATGAGGCCTCACCTCCTGGCTACACTAGTGACCATATCCCCCGTGCATCCCGCAAAGGCGGAGGTGTTGCTAACATTTACGATAGCAAATTTCAATTTACAAAAGAAAAAAAAGACGTTTTCGTCTTTTGAGCTTCTAGTCATGAAATCTATGCAGCCTACTCAATCACTTTTTATAGCTACTGTTTACAGGCCTCCTGGGCCATATACAGCGTTCCTCACCGAGTTCCCTGAATTCCTATCGGACCTTGTAGTCATAGCAGATAATATTTTAATCTTTGGTGACTTTAATATTCACATGGAAAAGTCCACAGACCCACTCCAAAAGGCTTTCGGAGCCATCATCGACTCAGTGGGTTTTGTCCAACATGTCTCTGGACCCACTCACTGTCACAGTCATACGCTGGACCTAGTTTTGTCCCATGGAATAAATGTTGTGGATCTTAATGTTTTTCTTCATAATCCTGGACTATCGAGACCACCATTTTATTACATTTGCAATTGCAACAAATAATCTGCTCAGACCCCAACCAAGGAACATCAAAACTCATGCTATAAATTCACAGACAACACAAAGATTCCATGATGTCCTTCCAGATTCCCTCTGTCTACCCAAGGATGCCAGAGGACAAAAATCAGTTAACCACCTAACTGAGGAACTCAATTTAACCTTGCGCAATACCCTAGATGCAGTTGCACCCCTAAAAACTAAAAACATTTCTCATAAGAAACTAGCTCCCTGGTACACAGAAAATACCCGAGCTCTGAAGCAAGCTTCCAGGAAATTGGAACGGAAATGGCGCCACACCAAACTGGAAGTCTTCCGACTAGCTTGGAAAGACAGTACCGTGCAGTACCGAAGAGCCCTTACTGCTGCTTGATCATCCTATTTTTCTAACTTAATTGAGGAAAATAAGAACAATCCAAAATGTATTTTTGATACTGTCACAAAGCTAACTAAAAAGCAGCATTCCCAAAGAGAGGATGGCTTTCACTTCAGCAGTGATAAATTCATGAACTTCTTTGAGGAAAAGATCATGATTATTAGAAAGCAAATTACGGACTCCTCTTTAAATCTGCGTATTCCTTCAAACTCAGTTGTCCTGAGTCTGCACAACTCTCCCAGGACCTAGGATCAAGAGAGAGGCTCAAGTGTTTTAGTACTATATCTCTTGACACAATGATGAAAATAATCATGGCCTCTAAACCTTCAAGCTGTATACTGGACCCTATTCCAACTAAACTACTGAAAGAGCTGCTTCCTGTGCTTGGCCCTCCTATGTTGAACATAATAAATGTCTCTCTATCCACCGGATGTGTACCAAACTCACTAAAAGTGGCAGTAATAAAGCCTCTCTTGAAAAAGCCAAACCTTGACCCAGAAAATATCAAAAACTATCGGCCTATATCGAATCTTCCATTCCTCTCAAAGATTTTAGAAAAGGCTTTTGCGCAGCAACTTACTGCCTTCCTGAAGACAAACAATGTATACGAAATGCTTCAGTCTGGTTTTAGACCCCATCATAGCACTGAGACGGCACTTGTGAAGGTGGTAAATTACATTTTAATGGCATCGGACCGAGGCTCTGCATCTGTCCTCGATGCAGTGTATATATACAGTGGGACAAAAAAGTATTTAGTCAGCCACCAATTGTGCAAGTTCTCTCACTTAAAAAGATGAGGCCTGTAATTTTCATCATAGGTACACTTCAAGTATGACAGACAAAATGAGGGAAAAAAATCTAGAAAATCACATTGTAGGATTTTTATATATTTATTTGCAAATTATGGTGGAAAATAAGTATTTGGTCAATAACAAAAGTTTCTCAATACTTTGCTATATACCCTTTGTTGGCAATGACAGAGGTCAAACGTTTTCTGTAAGTCTTCAAAGTTTTCACACACTGTTGCTGGTATTTTGGCCCATTCCTCCACGCAGATCTCATCTGGAGCAGTGATGTTTTGGGGCTGTTGCTGGGCAACACAGACTTTCAACTCCCTCCAAAGATTTTCTATGGGGTTGAGATCTGGAGACTGGCTAGGCCACTCCAGGACCTTGAAATGCTTCTTACGAAGCCACTCCTTCATTGCCCGGGCGGTGTGTTTGGGATCATTGTCATGCTGAAAGACCCAGCCACGTTTCATCTTCAATGCCCTTGCTGATGGAAGGAGGTTTTCACTCAAAATCTCACGATACATGGCCCCATTCATTCTTTCCTTTACATGAATCAGTCATCCTGGTCCCTTTGCAGAATAACAGCCCCAAAGTATGTTTCCACCCCCATGCTTCACAGTAGCTTTGGTGTTCTTTGGATGCAACTCAGCATTCTTTGTCTTCCAAACACGACGAGTTGAGTTTTTACCAAAAAGTTATATTTTGGTTTCATCTGACCATATAACATTCTCCCAATCTTCTTCTGGATCATCCAAATGCTCTCCAGCAAACTTCAGACGGGCCTGGACATTTACATTTACATTTAAGTCATTTAGCAGACGCTCATGTACTGGCTTAAGCAGGGGGACACGCCTGTCCCTGCAGGATTTGAGTCCCTGGCGGCGTAGTGTGTTACTGATGGTAGGCTTTGTTACTTTGGTCCCAGCTCTCTGCAGGTCATTAACTAGGTCCCCCAATGTGGTTCTGGGATTTTTGCTCACTGTTCTTGTGATCATTTTGACCCCACGGGGTGAGATCTTGCGTGGAGCCCCAGATTGAGGGAGATTATCAGTGGTCTTGTATGTCTTCCATTTCCTAATAATTGCTCTCACAGTTGATTTCTTCAAACCAAGCTGCTTACCTATTGCAGATGCAGTCTTCCCAGCCTGGTGCAGGTCTACAATTTTGTTTCTGGTGTCCTTTGACAGCTCTTTGGTCTTGGCCATAGTGGAGTTTGGAGTGTGACTGTTTGAGATTGTGGACAGGTGTCTTTTATACTGATAACAAGTTCAAACAGGTGCCATTAATACAGGTAATGAGTGGAGGACAGGGGAGCCTCTTAACGAAGAAGTTACAGGTCTGGGAGAGCCAGAAATCTTGCTTGTGTGTAGGTGACCAAATACTTATTTTCCACCACAATATGCAAATAAATTAATTAAAAATCATACAAAGTGATTTTTCTGGATTTTGTTTTTGAGAGAGAGAAAGTAATAAAACTGACCAGTGAGAGAGAGAGAGAGAGAGAGAGAGAGAAAAGTAATAAAACTGACCAGTGAGAGAGAGAGAGAGAGAGAGAGAGAGAGAAAAGTAATAAAACTGACCAGTGAGAGAAGGCGAGAG
This sequence comes from Oncorhynchus keta, assembly GCF_023373465.1. Taxonomy (NCBI): domain Eukaryota; kingdom Metazoa; phylum Chordata; class Actinopteri; order Salmoniformes; family Salmonidae; genus Oncorhynchus; species Oncorhynchus keta. Next base: position 36,173,166 of record NC_068449.1, on the reverse strand, counting down.
AGAGAAAGTAATAACACTGACCAGTGAGAGAGAGAGAGAAAAAAAGTAATAAAACTGACCAGTGAGAGAGAGAGAGAGAAAAAGTAATAAAACTGACCAGTGAGAGAGAGAGAGAGAAAAGGTAATAACACTGACCAGTGAGAGAGAAGTAATAAAACTGACCAGTGAGAGAGAGAGAGAGAAAAAGTAATAAAACTGACCAGTGAGAGAGAAGTAATAAAACTGACCAGTGAGAGAGAGAGAGAGAGAGAGAGAAAAGTAATAAAACTGACCAGTGAGAGAGAGAGAGAGAGAGAGAGAGAGAGAGAGAAAAGTAATAAAACTGACCAGTGAGAGAGAGAGAGAGAGAGAGAAAAGTAATAAAACTGACCAGTGAGAGAGAGAGAGAGAGAAAGTAATAAAACTGACCAGTGAGAGAGAGAGAGAGAAAAGTAATAAAACTGACCAGTGAGAGAGAGAGAAAAGTAATAAAACTGACCAGTGAGAGAGAGTAATAAAACTGACCAGTGAGAGAGAAAAGTAATAAAACTGACCAGTGAGAGAGAGAGAGAGAGAGAGAGAGAGAGAGAGAGAGAGAGAGAGAGAGAAGTAATAAAACTGACCAGTGAGAGAGAGAGAAAAGTAATAAAACTGACCAGTGAGAGAGAAAAGTAATAAAACTGACCAGTGAGAGAGAGAGAGAAAAGTAATAAAACTGACCAGTGAGAGAGAGATGTAATAAAACTGACCAGTGAGAGAGAGAGAAGTAATACAACTGACCAGTGAGAGAGAGAGAAGTAATACAACTGACCAGTGAGAGAGAGATGTAATACAACTGACCAGTGAGAGAGAGAGAGAGAAGTAATACAACTGACCAGTGAGAGAGAGAGAGAGAGAAGTAATACAACTGACCAGTGAGAGAGAGAAGTAATAAAACTGACCCAGAGAGAGAGAGAGAGAGAGAGAGAGAGAGAGAAGTAATAAAACTGACCAGTGAGAGAGAGAGAGAGAGAGAGAGAGAGAGAGAGAGAGAGAGAGAAAAAAGTAATAAAACTGACCAGTGAGAGAGAGAGAGAGAGAGAGAGAGAGAGAGAGAGAGAGAGAGAGAGAGAAGTAAAATGAGAGAGAGAGAGAGAGAGAGAGAGAGAGAGAGAGAGAGAGAGAGAGAGAGAGAGAAGAGGAAAAAAAAAGAAGAGAGAGAGAGAGAGAGAGAGAGAGAAGTAATAAAACTGACCAGAGAGAGAGAGAGAGACCAGAGAGAGAGAGAGAGAGAGAGAGAGAGAGAGAGAGAGAGAGAAGTAATAAAGAGAGAGAGAGAGAGAGAGAGAGAGAGAGAAAAGTAATAAAACTGACCAGTGTGAGAGAGAGAGAGAGAGAGAGAGAGAGAGAGAAGAGAAGTAATAAAACTGACCAGTGAGAGAGAGAGAGAGAGAGAGAAAAGTAATAAAACTGACCAGTGAGAGAGAGAGAGAGAGAGAGAGAAGTAATATGAGAGAGAGAGAGAGAGAGAGAGAGAGAGAGAGAGAGAGAAAGAGAGAAAGAGAGAAGAGAGAGAGAGAGAGAGAGAGAGAGAGAGAGAGAGAGAGAGAGAAATAGAACTGTATGATGAAAAAGAGCAAAGGGAAAGAGGTGGTGCTCTGAGAGCCTCTGGTTTTTATGAGCTCAAGGAAAAGTATTATCAAAGAGGAACGGGGGAACGAACGGAGGGAGGAGTGGAATGGAGGGAACAGGGAGACGAGAGGGAGACATTAAAGAAATGGAATGTTCTGTCCGCCAGCCTCCAACACATTTAATAATGAGACAGCTAATAAAACGCACACATATCACTCTGTGTGTGTGTGTGTGTGTGTGGAGGGGACCGATGCGTTTTCATACGCTTTTCCTTCTTCCATTCATTTCTAACATTTAAAACATCTTGCTTATGACCCACTTTCAACCATAATAAACCAAAATGGTGCAGTTCATTTGAAAATGTGAAACATTGAGTGTTGAAGAAGCCATCAATAAATCACCATACAAATATCCATTTTGAGCTGAATAAAAACTCCTCGCCTCTGAATCAAATATTCCAGCCGTGTTTTTATGAATTCTGTCAATGAATAACACCGCCTGTATATATTTATACATATCGTCTCATCTCCTAGGTCCCAGCTCCACCTCCCGCTCTTCACAGCTTCGACAAGTGTTGGCTGGTGGGCTCTTAAATCAATCATTTAAATATATGGATAAATCAGTGAGCTGTCGTGGTTTAAGCACACATGCCGCAGCTTAATTCACCCGAGCAGGCCAGCGCAGCGGCTATATTTCAGCCAACATGTGCACCACTGTTGTCTAAACAAGCGCTGCGAGGCAGGCCGCATAGGAGGGTCCTGGCTGGAGGTCATGGAAAGCAGTTAGAATGTGTGTGTGTGAGAGAGAGTGAGGAGACACAGAGAGAGAGAGAGAGAGAGAGAGAGAGAGTGAGGAGACACCCAGAGAGAGAGAGAGCACACAGGAGTGCATTCGCACACATCCACAAAGGGGACACAACGCGAGTAAGTACACTGGGACACACACACACACACAGGCCATGACGAAGGGAAGGCAGCAAGGGCCCTAGCTTGAGGTCATGGAAATCAGTTATAATGGCGCCTTTCACCAGGGAAAATGAGAGGAGCAAGGGGGAACAGACAGGGTCTGCTTTACACACACACACACACACACACACAGGTCTTTATGGTCCGTAGAAGGAAGAAAAATGTAGGCACGCTTTTCTCTCACACAGACTGGGTGGGCTCAGCTGGTCAGCTGGACTTTGCTGGCCAGAGCACCAGGGAGTTCTGTTAAAGCACACACACACACACACGCACACACACACACACACACTTTCCGCTGCATTCAAAGTCGTTGCAGCCACTGCAGATAATACAACTAAAAATATATACATACACACATTCAGTACCAGTCAAAAGTTTGGACACCCCTACTCATTCAAGGGGTTTTCATTATTTGTACTATTTTCTACATTGTAGAATAATAGTGAACACAGCACAATTATGAAATAGCACGCATGGAATCATGTAGTAACCAAACCAAAAAGGGTTAAACAAATGTAGCCACCCTTTGCCTTGACGACAGATTTGCACACTCTTGGCATTCTCTCAACCAGCTTTACCTGGAATGCATTTCAATTAACAGGTGTGCCTTGTTAAAAGTTAATTTGTGGAATTTCTTTCCTTAATGTGTTTAAGACAATCAGTTGTGTTGTGACAAGGTAGGGGTGATATACAGAAGATAGCCCTGTTTGGTAAAAGACCATTATGGCAAGAATCGCTCAAATAAGTAAAGAGAAACAGTCCATCATTACTTTATGACATGAAGGTCAGTCAATACAGAACATTTCAAGAACCTTAAACGTTTCTTAAAGTGGAGTCGCAAAAACAGTCAAGCACTATGATGAAAATGGCTCTCATGAGGACCGCCACAGGAAAGGAAGACCCAGAGTTACCTCTGCTGCAGAGGATATGTTCATTAGAGTTACCAGCCTCAGAAATTGCAGCCCAAATAAATGCTTCACAGAGTTCAAGTAAGAGACACATCTCAACATCAACTGTTCAGAGGAGACTGTGTGAATCAGGCCTTCATGGTCGAATTGCTGCAAAGAAACCACTACTAAAGGACACCAATAATAAGAAGAGACTTGCTTGGGCCAAGAAACACAAGCAATGGACATAAGATTGGTGGAAATTTGACCTTTGAGATTTTTTGGTTCCAACTGCAGTGTCTTTGTGAGATGCAGAGTAGGTGAACGGATGATCTCCTCATGTGTGGATCCCACTGTGAAGCATGGAGGAGGTGGTGCGATGGTGTGGGGGATGCTTTGCTGGTGACACTGTCTGATTTAGAATTCAAGGCACACAACCAGCACGGGTACCACAGCATTCTGCAGCGATAAGCCATCCTATCTGGTTTGGCTTAGTTGGGACTATTATTTGTTTTTCAACAGGACAATGCCCCAACACACCTCCAGGCTGTGTAAGGATATTTGACCAAGAAGGAGAGGGATGGAGTGCTGCATCAGATGACCTGGCCTCCGCAGGGGTGCAGCCATGAGTGGGCCTTGGAGGGCATAGGCCCACCCACTGGGGAGCCAAGTCCAGCCAATCAGAATTAGTTTGACATTACAAAAGGGGTTTATTACAGACCAAAATACTCCTCAGCACCCCCACCCCCAACAAGATGATCCCTCAGGTGAAGAAGCCGGATGGGGAGGTCCTGGGCTGGGGTGGTTACACGCGGATGTGAGGCCAGTGGGACGTACTGCCAAATTCTCTAAAATTACATTGGAGGCAGCTTATGGTAGAGAAATAAACATTAAATTATCTGGCAACAGCTCTGGTGGACATTCCTGCAATCAGCATGACAATTGCACACTTCCTCAAAAACTTGAGACATCTGTGGTATTGTGTTGTATGACAAAACAGCACATTTTAGAGTGACATTTTATTGTCTCCAGCACAAGGTGCACCTGTGTAATGGTCATGTTGTTTAATCAGCTTCTTGATATGCCACACCTGTCAGGTGGATGGATTGTCTTGGCAAAGGAGAAATGCTCACTAACAGGAATGTAAACAAATTTGTGCCCAACATTTGAGTGAAATAAAGCTTTTTGTACATACTGAACATTTCTGGGATTTTTATTTCAGTTCACCAAATATGGGACCAACACTTTAAATGTTGTGTTTATATTTTTGTTTATTCGATAAATTTTTTTTTTTACATCCAATTTCTTGCAATTTTACACATTTTGCCATGCGGCAGAGATTTTTTAAAGCGAATTTACTTTTATTCTACATTTCATGAGGTGTTCTTATGCTATAACATAAATGGGTAGAATGTTCTTTTAAAAAGTCACCAGAACTGAGATTTTCACAATCGTTCTACAAAAATGTTTCCCTGGGGCCTTGCCACCAGACTCCCCAGGCCCACCCAACTGTAAATAGCCCACCCAACTACCTCATCCCCATATTGTTATTTATTTTTGCATCCCAGTATATCTACTTGCACATTCAGCTTCTGCACATCTGCCACTCTGGTCTCTATCACTACAGTGTTTAATTGCTAAATTGTAATTATTGTCACTGTGGCCTATTTATTGCCTTACCTCCCTTATCTTACCTCATTTGCACACACTGTATACAGAATTTTCTACTGTATTATTGACTGTACGTTTGTTTACTCCATGTGTAACTCTGTGTTGTTGTTTGTGTCGCACTGCTTGGCTTTATCTTGACCAGGTCGCAGACGTAAATGAGAACTTGTTCTCAACTGTCCTACCTGGTTAAATAAAGGTGAAATAAATCACTAAGATTTCCAGAGGAAACACTGCAAACACACTAATATGATAATAATCAACACAAAACAACATTGCACATGAAGTCACAAAAACGGACCAAATCTATCACATACACACTACAGGATACAAAGGGAGGAAAAAGGAAACAACGAATGGTCGGAATAGAGAGGGGGAGCAAGGCAGAAAGGAGAGGAAAAAAATGGAGGGGATGGAGGAGAGAGAGAGAGAGAGAGAGAGAGAGAGAGAGAGAGAGAGAGAGAGAGAGGAGTCGTTGAAGATCCAGGTGGTCCCTGCCCCTGAGCCTGCTGTATCCTGGGTACAGCACTTACATGTGTGTGTGTGTAGTGTACATACGCATGTTTGTCTCTGTGTGTGTGTTCTCTGACAGGAGGGAAGTGGAGAACCTGAGACCATGTAAATGTGATCACCAGGACTCAGGGACTGATTGGGATGCCGGCCACGTACGATTAAATATAATTGCAAAAAAACTTTTCCAAATGCTTCGGCGGTCTAACGAAAAAAATGGGAAGGAAGGATTTACAGCCAATTCCCCGGCCTTTCTGATAGAGAGAGGCAGAGACAACATGTGTGTGTCTGTCGGTTTGTCAGTGTGTCTGTGTGTCTGTGTGAGAGAGAGAGAGAAAAGGAAATTCAGTGTTATTTATTTTAAATGGAGCTGCTTGATACATGCACACACAGAGCAGCGGGAGTTGCCAGGCAGATGAAGTAGCCTAACGCTGAGCCAGGCAGGCAGGGTTCAGAGGGCAGGGTTCAGAGGGCAGTTAGAGAGCCCGTCATACACACATGATTGATGTCGCAGTCTGAAGGCTTAAGTCAACACGCTGTGAGCACGTCCAGGCAGTGCTCACCATAACCCAGGGCCTCCTCTCACACACACACACACACACACACACACACACACACACACACACACACACACACACACACACACACACACACACACACACACACACACACACACACACACACACACACACACACACACACACACACACGTCAGGTGCAACCAACCCTAACTAGTCCCATTATCTTATCAAAGCTGAGACTCGACCGTCAAAGATAAGCTAAGCAAACCTTACTGGAATTAAAGGCTAATTGCTGAATTCATGCGTGTGCGTGCTAGCAATGGTGAGTGGAAGGAGTGTTTCTTATGTGAGCCTGCCTGCCTTTGTGTGTGTGTGTGTGTGTGTGTGTGTGTGTGTGTGTGTGTGTGTGTGTGTGTCTGCGTCTTTGGAGTGCGTATCCCTGTGTGTGCGTGCGCGTATATATGCCTAAGTATGTGTGTGTGTGTGTTCCTCCGTCCATTAGTGAGGATTTGGGTTGTTCTGGGTCAGTAGCTGGGGGAGCAGAATTGTTTCCTCATTGATCTGTGTGTTGTTCCACTTCAACACCTCCTCTCCCCACACCAAACTACCCCCCACATCACCCACCCTACCCACACACAGTGAAAATACACAAAACTACAGACACTTTCAAATGCTGTAAGCTCGTCGGGGAATATCTAACAGGAGAGTTGTTCCTACATAAAAAGGGACACAGATTCGACACATTACAGTCAACAAATAGACATCTCCTGCAGATCAATGACTCCCGAGACCAACGGGGCGAGACCAACGGGGCGAGACCAGCAACGGGGCGAGACCAACGGGGCGAGACCACCAACGGGGCGAGACCAACGGGGCGAGACCAGCAACGGGGCGAGACCAACGGGGCGAGACCAGCAACGGGGCGAGACCAACGGGGCGAGACCACCAACGGGGCGAGACCAACGGGGCCAGACCACCAACGGGGCGAGACCACCAACGGGGCGAGACCACCAACGGGGCGAGACCACCAACGGGGCGAGACCACCAACGGGGCGAGACCAACGTGTTTAAACAACGCTTAACTTCAATTCCATACATTTAGTTCTGTCGTGCAACATGTAATATACTAAATGTATGTATACAAAAAGAGTGGAATGTCATATATGTCATAGGAAGGGGAGACAGATGGGGACAAAAGACAAGGAGAGAGTAGATCCAGGACATTTTCATCAGTGTGTTTGTCTTCCCTCTTAATGAATGGCAGATGCTCTGAGGTAGACTCGGCACAGCAGCGAGGCCACTACACGGCTGGAGCACACACACACACACACACACACACACACACACACACACACACACACACACACACACACACACACACACACACACACACACACACACACACACACACACACACACACACACACACACACACACACACACACACACACACACACACACACACACACACACAGATCTTTCTCCCTGATACAATATTGCCGCAATCTCAATTTAATTAAGAGCAGGCTTGGCCACTCAGCAGGCAGTGAGTGGAGAGGAGATAAGCAGCGTCATCGCAGGGCTGTGGAGGCGGAAAGGGAAGGACAGAGCAGAGACTGAAACAGAGCTGGCCTGGCGTCCTGGAGGTCTTGGCTGTGGTGCGGATACCAATAAAGCTCCTGGATATCAGGCCCTGTCAGAGAGTGTGTCTCCCTGCCACTCCCACGGGGCCTGAAGCAGTGGCAGTCAGGACCGCAACACAAAACGGGCTCACTACAACTTAACCACCGGATCAGACAGGCCATCTGATTCCACAGGGGCCCCCACCACACTGCGTACAACACAGACTGAACAACACACACTCTCACAACAATGTGCCAGGGTACAGGGTAGGCTAGGCTAAAAAAGGGACGAGGCGTCTTCCTCATCGTCCAACAAGTCATCCCTCCCTCCCCCGTCTTCCCCTCCCCAGACCGTGTGCCTCCCAGCTGCGGAGGAACACTGCTCTGATTTGGGTTAAGTGACTATTGCCCTACTGTGGTTAGCTTAGGGTAGAGGAGGACAGAGTACAAAGGACGCTCCCTACCCACTCCCTCCACTCCCTACCCACTCCCTCCACTTCCTACCCACTCCCTCCACTCCCTCCCTCCACTCCCTCCACTCCCTACCCACTCCCTCCACTCCCTACCCACTCCCTCCACTCCCTCCACTCCCTCCACTCCCTACCCACTCCCTCCACTCCCTACCCACTCCCTCCACTCCCTCCACTCCCTACCCACTCCCTCCACTCCCTCCACTCCCTCCACTCCCTACCCACTCCCACCGCCTGCCTGGAAACTAGACACAACCAAGACCCTCACACACACGGACGGCAGACGCAGGTGCACACCACACACACGCAGGCGGAGACAAACTCCCGCACACAAGGACGGGCACCCTTGACGTGTATGTGTGTGTGTGTGTGTGTGTGTGTGTGTGTACAGTCAAACTATTTATCTGTGGCGCAAACATGTGTACGACACAAACACCGACACAAAACACACAGACGCCAACTACAAAAGCGCCAAGTCTTAGTCTGGGTCAGGGCTTCACAGCAGCATCAACCAGTGTCACAGGAGGACAGAGAGAGAAAGGAAGGGAGGGGAAATAGACTAAAGGGCAAACACGTATTTACGAGGCCGAGTTAAACGGTCTCTCACTCTGTAATTCTTCCTGTTTTATGGCAGGCTGGGGTGAACAAAGTGCACGTTCTGTTATTCTACCATGCTTCTCCCCTTACATCAACCCAGCAGATTTAGAGCTGGGGGTTCAGCTTGATCTACTGGGAAGGCCCAGGTCTATATACAACACAGACAGACTTTTCAAAAGTCATCCTGGATTTCGCCGAATGGGTAGGATTACAGGCATAGAAATAGAATGAGTAGAAATCGCAGACTTGAAATGGGGCCGTTCTACTCATCCTATTTCTATGCTTTTAATCCCGTTCCGATAACTGAAATCCGGACAGATCACTTTTGAAAAATGTTGTTTTGGAAGCTCTTCCGCTCTGGACAGGCCATCTACAGGAACAGGCCTCGACACTAGAAAAGGCTTCCCCTCATCAAATCGGGTACACAAAAACATGTGGACACATAACACTCATTCCAAAATCATGGGCATTAATATGAAGCTGGTCCCCTCCTTTGCTGCTATGACACCATATTTCCCCAATACGGCCTATTTATTGCCTTACCTCCCTAATCTTACTTCATTTGCACACACTGTAGATATACTTTTTTCTATTGTGTTATTGACTGTATGTTTGTTTATTCCATGTGTAACTGTGTTGTTGTTTGTGTCGCACTGCTTTGCTTTATCTTGACCAGGTCGCAGATGTAAATGAGAACTTGTTCTCAACTGTCCTACCTGGTTAAATAAAGGTGATATAAATAAATAAAATAAATAAATAAAAAACAGCCCCCACCCTTCTGGTAAGGCTTTCCACTAGATGTTGGAACATTTCTGCAGGGACTTGCTTCCATTCAGCCACAAAAGCATTAGTGAGGTCAGGTACAGATGTTGGGCGATTAGGCCTGGCTCGCAGTCAGCGTTCCAATTCCTCCCAAAAGTGTTTGATGGGGGTTTAGGTCAGGGCTCTGTGCAGGCCAGTCAAGTTCTTCCAAACAAACCATTTCTGTATGGACCTCCCTTTGTGAATGGGGGGGGGGCATGGTCATGCTGAAACAGGACTGAAACAGGTCTCAAACTGTTGCCACAAAGTTGGAAGCAGAATTGTCTAGAACGCCATTGTATGCAGTAGCGTTAAGATTTCCCTTCACTGGAACTAAGGGGCCAAGCTCCAAAGTCCAATTGCGGCGAGCTTTACACCACTCCAGCCAATGTTTGTGGCATTGCGCATGGTGATCTTGGGCTTGTGTGCTGCTGCTTAGCCATGGAAACCCATTTCATGAAGCTCCCGACAAAACAGTTATTGTGCTGACGTTGCTTCCAGAGGCAGTTTGGAACGCGGTCGTGAGTGTTGCAACCGAGGACAGACTCTACCCGCTTCATTCAGCACACGGGGGTCCCATTCTGTGAGCTTGTGTGGCCTACCACTTCGCGGCTGAGCCGCTTCACAATAACAGCACTTACAGTTGACCAGGGCAGCTTAGAGCAGGGCAGAAATTTGACGAACTGACCTGTTGGAAAAGGTGGCGTCCTATGACAGTGTGACGTTGAAAGACACTGAGCTCGTCCGTATGGGCCATTCAGTATGTGCCAATGTTGCTCTATGGAGATTGCATGGCTGTGTGTTCAATTTTATACCCGTCAGCCGAATCCACTCATTTGAAGGGGTGTCCACATACTTTCAGCCTCTATTAAATCTGAGATCCGTATTTGGTGAAGCAGCACCACTGGTCGCCCCGAGGCGCATTTGTTATTGTTTTTGTTTTGGAAATGGGTCAGAGGAGCACACTGCATTGTGGTGAGAAAAACAAAAGTCCTAGTCTGCTATTCAATCACGCGTGCAATGATGTGAGGGGGGGGTGGTGGAAACATTTGTAGTTTTAAGTAGAAGAGAAGTTAGACAGAGAAGACCTATTGGTTACAATCTTTCTCAATGCTCAGTTCAACAGGAATGCAGCCTGTGTCTGTCTGAAGGCTCAATCTGTCAAAACGTGATTCAATTTGTCCTGGATGTTTTACATCATGACACACAGCCTGTGTGTTTTGGCTCCCGGCAGGTCTATGGATTCATACTGAACTAATTCCCCCTTCGTTTCATGGGCTAGAGCCTCGTCTTACCGTAACTGCTTGGAGCCATGTGTACTTGAAAAACGGGACTGCAGCCGAATGCCGAACGTTTATCGCTAACTCGGAACATACTGAAACCATAATGACGAAGGCCATCGGACACGTCGACATTGAACCGATAGGAACTCTACAGTATTACAATAGTATTGCTGTGTTGTGATTTGAAGGCAGGTCGGTTAAATAAAAAAAACATGAAGTGCAAGTGGCCCTCCAGGACGAGGGTTGACCACTATGCTACCAGCCCAGCACTAGCCTTCCCTAAACTGCAGTGTGTGTTCTCTCAAAACAAGGGCAGCAGAGAGCGAAAACAGCAGCTGTGGGGGGTGGAGGGATTCCCAGACCACCGGGGCTATTCTCGAGCTTCTCAATATTTATTTAAACTTTCACGGCTTGGCTCACGTTCTCCAGAGCCATCTTTCACCCAGTGTTTCCTCCTGCTTCACACCCAGACATCCTGCTGACCCCAGGCCAGGACAATGAGATGCTTCTGCTTCACACCCAGACATCCTGCTGACCCCAGGCCAGGACAATGAGATGCTTCTGCTTCACACCCAGACATCCTGCTGACCCCAGGCCAGGACAATGAGATGCTTCACACCCAGACATCCTGTTGACCCCAGGCCAGGACAATGAGATGCTTCTGCTTCACACCCAGACATCCTGCTGACCCCAGGCCAGGACAATGAGATGCTTCTGCTTCACACCCAGACATCCTGCTGACCCCAGGCCAGGACAATGAGATGCTTCTGCTTCACACCCAGACATCCTGCTGACCCCAGGCCAGGACAATGAGATGCTTCTGCTTCACACCCAGACATCCTGCTGACCCCAGGCCAGGACAATGAGATGCTTCACACCCAGACATCCTGCGCACCTCAGGCCAGGACAATGAGATGCTTCACACCCAGACATCCTGCGCACCTCAGGCCAGGACAATGAGATGCTTCTGCTTCACACCCAGACATCCTGCTGACCCCAGGCCAGGACAATGAGATGCTTCTGCTTCACACCCAGACATCCTGTTGACCCCAGGCCAGGACAATGAGATGCTTCACACCCAGACATCCTGCTGACCCCAGGCCAGGACAATGAGATGCTTCACACCCAGACATCCTGCTGACCCCAGGCCAGGACAATGAGATGCTTCTGCTTCACACCCAGACATCCTGTTGACCCCAGGCCAGGACAATGAGATGCTTCTGCTTCACACCCAGACATCCTGCTGACCCCAGGCCAGGACAATGAGATGCTTCTGCTTCACACCCAGACATCCTGCTGACCCCAGGCCAGGACAATGAGATGCTTCTGCTTCACACCCAGACATACTGCTGACCCCAGGCCAGGACAATGAGATGCTTCACACCCAGACATCCTGCTGACCCCAGGCCAGGACAATGAGATGCTTCACACCCAGACATCCTGCTGACCCCAGGCCAGGACAATGAGATGCTTCACACCCAGACATCCTGCTGACCCCAGGCCAGGACAATGAGATGCTTCACACCCAGACATCCTGCTGACCCCAGGCCAGGACAATGAGATGCTTCACACCCAGACATCCTGCTGACCCCAGGCCAGGACAATGAGATGCTTCTGCTTCACACCCAGACATCCTGCTGACCCCAGGCCAGGACAATGAGATGCTTCTGCTTCACACCCAGACATCCTGCTGACCCCAGGCCAGGACAATGAGATGCTTCACACCCAGACATCCTGCTGACCCCAGGCCAGGACAATGAGATGCTTCACACCCAGACATCCTGCTGACCCCAGGCCAGGACAATGAGATGCTTCACACCCAGACATCCTGCTGACCCCAGGCCAGGACAATGAGATGCTTCACACCCAGACATCCTGCTGACCCCAGGCCAGGACAATGAGATGCTTCACACCCAGACATCCTGCTGACCCCAGGCCAGGACAATGAGATGCTTCACACCCAGACATCCTGCTGACCCCAGGCCAGGACAATGAGATGCTTCACACCCAGACATCCTGCTGACCCCAGGCCAGGACAATGAGATGCTTCACACCCAGACATCCTGCTGACCCCAGGCCAGGACAATGAGATGCTTCACACCCAGACATCCTGCTGACCCCAGGCCAGGACAATGAGATGCTTCACACCCAGACATCCTGCTGACCTCAGGCCAGGACAATGAGATGCTTCACACCCAGACATCCTGCTGACCCCAGGCCAGGACAATGAGATGCTTCTGCTTCACACCCAGACATCCTGCTGACCCCAGGCCAGGACAATGAGATGCTTCACACCCAGACATCCTGCTGACCCCAGGCCAGGACAATGAGATGCTTCTGCTTCACACCCAGACATCCTGCTGACCTCAGGCCAGGACAATGAGATGCTTCTGCTTCACACCCAGACATCCTGCTGACCCCAGGCCAGGACAATGAGATGCTTCACACCCAGACATCCTGCGCACCTCAGGCCAGGACAATGAGATGATTCACACCCAGACATCCTGCCGACCCCAGGCCAGGACAATGAGATGCTTCACACCCAGACATCCTGCTGACCCCAGGCCAGGACAATGAGATGATTCACACCCAGACATCCTGCCGACCCCAGGCCAGGACAATGAGATGCTTCACACCCAGACATCCTGCTGACCCCAGGCCAGGACAATGAGATGCTTCACACCCAGACATCCTGCGCACCTCAGGCCAGGACAATGAGATGCTTCACACCCAGACATCCTGCTGACCCCAGGCCAGGACAATGAGATGCTTCACACCGCTACCATTTCCTCCTCTCAGAGCACCAGGAAAAATCTCCACTGCTACAGCCCTGCCAGGGCCCAGGGTGGAGGGTGTCCGGGGACGTGTACTCAGGGGAGATGGATGATCTGTCTGGGTGGGTGGCATGGACGTCTCTGGTGGTCTAATGCTCCCTTCGGTCACTACTATTGGGGTTCCCAGTCAGCCATGGACCGGCACCCGGGAGGGCCTTCCTTACAATGTTGTTTCATCGTCCATAGTGACCCCTTACATCATCGTGACCTCACCCTGTTCCTTACCCACCGTCACCCACCACACTGGCCGCCACTTCACCCCACACACAGCAATATTAAAATGGACTTCCTGACTAGGGAATATTTAGGACGCGATGTCATGAATCAGCAGCACAGAGACGTGCTTTTTACGGTGCTTGGAGGGAGTCAAAATAACACCCCGGCTTCCGCACACGTGAGGTAAGAAAGACCTCTTCCCACTGCATCTATACATCTCGGCCGTTCATTCGCTCATCAAAATATGGTAGACATCCCACACACACACACACACACACACACACACAACACACCTCTCCCCCTGCCACTCACAACAACAAAGACGGAAGATCACCACTTCCTCTCTGACAACAAGCAGTTTCAACTCCCTATTTGCATCTGAGGTTTGGTCCAACAGAACCGAAACACATTGAGACATTATTGAGACATTAAAATAACAAATTAAAAAGTAGTAGCAATGAACATTGCTTCTGGAAAATGAAGGCCCAATTTTTTTTTTCTCCACACGCTGCATTGCGGTACTGCTAGCAGCATTTCAGCCACAGACGTATGTGCTAGCTGTCTAGTCTTTGTTTTATACATTTGCTATGAGCATGAAAAGTGGAAATTCTCCTTGTAAGAAATAAGGATCATCTTATCCAGGTAGGCCACTTGATTTCAGCCTCTAAACAAAGTGAACGGGCTAGCATGCTGTCCAGCTGGAGACGGACAGGAGGGCATGTTTATAACAGTTCAACTCTTCTACCTTGTCAGCGAGCTAAAACATACAAGTTGGTAAGATTTGAAATAATAATAAGATTGTTTATGAGATCTGTGTTCATTTTCTTTATTAGTGGATGTCCATTGCGTGGCTCTGGGGTTGCGCGGCTCTGGGGTTGCGCGGCTCTGGGGGTTGCGCGGCTCTGGGGGTTGGGGGTTGCGGCTCTGGGGGTTGCATGGTTCTGGTTACACTTGTAAAAAAAGTGCATTTTCATAGACATACTTTCATAGACAAATAAAAGCAGTTTAAACTATTTTGATAAAATGATTAGTGGGTTGTGGGAGACTTATATTTAGCCTAGTTATAATTTAACGAGCCCTGATTTCATTAGATTACTGCTCCCTGTTTGAAATGCAGTGTATTGACCTTAAATTGGGCAAAAATA
Organism: Oncorhynchus keta; assembly: GCF_023373465.1. Taxonomy (NCBI): domain Eukaryota; kingdom Metazoa; phylum Chordata; class Actinopteri; order Salmoniformes; family Salmonidae; genus Oncorhynchus; species Oncorhynchus keta. The sequence goes on along the minus strand of NC_068449.1, from coordinate 36,158,057 downwards.
AAATCTGTATTTAATAAAAAAAAAAATATATATATATATATATATATATACACACACGTGAATCGCCAATAAGTAAACACTGTTTTTATAATTGAGATCTGATTTTTAGGCCATATCAACCAGCCCTAGTGTGGAGCTATCTATCCCAGTCTCGTCCCTTAGAGCTTCTGTGCTTTCAAAACGATGAAAAGTAAAAGGTGAGAGAAAAGAGAAAAAAATCCACCAAGCCATTTTCCCTCCAGATGGAAAATGGAGGGATGAACAGAGGAGTGTTTTATGAACCCTGTTCCCTGTCCTCCAGTTAAATTCACACCAGCAGTCACTTTTCCAGTGGCTGCCTGGCCTGCAGCATCACCTACAGCAGGGCCAAGGACAACAATGGAACGTGTGGAGCAGTGTGGAGGAGAACAGCATATCTACAAAGTGTGTGTGTGTGTGTATCACAGAGAGAGAAAAGAG
>NC_068449.1:36140548-36144998 GCF_023373465.1 Oncorhynchus keta | reverse complement strand
TAACATTATATAAGGTAGCATTGTTTAAAGTGGCTAGTGATATATTTACATCATTTCCCATCAATTCCCATTATTAAAGTGGCTGGAGTTGGGTCAGTGTCAATGACAGTGTAGTTGGCAGCAGCCACTCAATGTTAGTGGTGGCTGTTTAACAGTCTGATGGCCTTGAGATAGAAGCTGTTTTTCAGTCTCTCGGTCCCAGCTTTGATGCACCTGTACTGACCTCGCCTTCTGGATGATAGCGGGGTGAACAGGCAGTGGCTCGGGTTTTTGTTGTCCTTGATAATCTTTATGGCCTTCCTGTGACATCGTGTGGTGTAGGTGTCCTGGAGGGCAGGTAGTTTGCCCCCGGTGATGCGTTGTGCAGACCTCACTACCCTCTGGAGAGCCTTACGGTTGTGGGCGGAGCAGTTGCCGTACCAGGCGGTGATACAGGATGCTCTCGATTGTGCATCTGTAGAAGTTTGTGAGTGCTTTTGGTGACAAGCCAAATTTCTTCAGCCTCCTGAGGTTGAAGAGGCGCTGCTGCGCCTTCTTCACGATGCTGTCTGTGTGGGTGGACCAATTCAGTTTGTCTGTGATGTGTACGCCGAGGAACTTAAAACTTACTACCCTCTCCACTACTGTTCCCTCAATGTGGATAGGGGGGTGTTCCCTCTGCTGTTTCCTGAAGTCCACAATCATCTCCTTAGTTTTGTTGACGTTGAGTGTGAGGTTATTTTCCTGACACCACACTCCGAGGGCCCTCACCTCCTCCCTGTAGGCCGTCTCGTCATTGTTCGTAATCAAGCCTACCACTGTTGTGTCGTCCGCAAACTTGATGATTGAGTTGGAGGCGTGCATGGCCACGCAGTCGTGGGTGGACAGGGAGTACAGGAGAGGGCTCAGAACGCACCCTTGTGGGGCCCCAGTGTTGAGGATCAGCGGGGTAGAAGTGTTGTTGCCTACCCTCACCACCTGGGGGCGGCCCGTCAGGAAGTCCAGTACCCAGTTGCACAGGGCGGGGTCGAGACCCAGGGTCTCGAGCTTGATGACGAGCTTGGAGGGCACTATGGTGTTAAATGCCGAGCTGTAGTCGATGAACAGCATTCTCACATAGGTATTCCTCTTGTCCAGATGGGTTAGGGCAGTGTGCAGTGTGGTTGAGATTGCATCGTCTGTGGACCTATTTGGGCGGTAAGCAAATTGGAGTGGGTCTAGGGTGTCAGGTAGGGTGGAGGTGATATGGTCCTTGACTAGTCTCTCAAAGCACTTCATGATGACGGAAGTGAGTGCTACGGGGCGGTTGTCGTTTAGCTCAGTTACCTTAGCTTTCTTGTGAACAGGAACAATGGTGGCCCTCTTGAAGCATGTGGGAACAACAGACTGGGATAGGGATTGATTGAATATGTCCGTAAACACACCAGCCAGCTGGTCTGCGCATGCTCTGAGGGCGCGGCTGGGGATGCCGTCTGGGCCTGCAGCCTTGCGAGGGTTGACACGTTTAAATGTTTTCCTCACGTCGGCTGCAGTGAAGGAGAGTCTGAATGTTTTAGTTGCGGGCCGTGTCAGTGGCACTGTATTGTCCTCAAAGCGGGCAAAAAAGTTATTTAGTCTGCCTGGGAGCAAGACATCCTGGTCCGTGACTGGGCTGGTTTTCTTTTTGTAATCCGTGATTGACTGTAGACCCTGCCACATACCTCTTGTGTCTGAGCCGTTGAATTGAGATTCTACTTTGTCTCTATACTGACGCTTAGCTTGTTTGATTGCCTTGCGAAGGGAATAGTTACACTGTTTGTATTCGGTCATGTTTCCGGTCACCTTGCCCTGATTAAAAGCAGTGGTTCGGGCTTTCAGTTTCACGCGAATGCTGCCATCAATCCACGGTTTCTGGTTTGGGAATGTTTTAATCGTTGCTATGGGAACGACATCTTCAACGCACGTTCTAATGAACTCGCTCACCGAATCAGCGTATTCGTCAATGCTGTTGTCTGACGCAATACGAAACATATCCCAGTCCACGTGATGGAAGCAGTCTTGGAGTGTGGAATCAGATTGGTCGGACCAGCGTTGAACAGACTTCAGCGCGGGAGCTTCTTGTTTTAGTTTCTGTCTGTAGGCAGGGATCAACAAAATGGAGTCGTGGTCAGCTTTTCCGAAAGGAGGGCGGGGCAGGGCCTTATATGCGTCGCGGAAGTTAGAATAGCAGTGATCCAAGGTTTTTCCAGCCCTGGTTGCGCAATCGATATGCTGATAAAATTTAGGGAGTCTTGTTTTCAGATTAGCCTTGTTTAAATCCCCAGCTGCAATGAATGCAGCCTCCGGATAAATGGATTCCAGTTTGCAAAGAGTCAAATAAAGTTTGTTCAGAGCCATCGATGTGTCTGTTTGGGGGCGAATATATACGGCTGTGATTATAATCGAGGAGAATTCTCTTGGTAGATAATGCGGTCAACATTTGATTGTGAGGAATTCTAAATCAGGTGAACAGAAGGACTTGAGTACCTGTATGTTGTTATGATCACACCACGTCACGTTAACCATGAAGCATACCCCCCCGCCCCTCTTCTTACCAGAAAGATGTTTGTTTCTGTCGGCGCGATGTGTGGAGAATCCAGCTGGCTGCACCGATTCCGATAGCGTCTCTCCAGTGAGCCATGTTTCCGTGAAGCAAAGAACGTTACAGTCTCTGATGTCCCTCTGGAATGCTACCCTTGCTCGGATTTCATCAACCTTGTTGTCAAGAGGCTGGACATTGGCGAGAAGAATGCTAGGGAGTGGTGCACGATGTGCCCGTCTCCGGAGTCTGACCGGAAAAAAACGCTCCATTTCCCCCTTTTACGAAGTCGTTTTTTTGGGTCGCCGGCTGGGATCCATTCCGTTGTCCTGGGTGAAAGGCAGAACACAGGATCCGCTTCGCGAAAGTCATATTCTTTGTCGTACTGATGGTGAGTTGACGCTGCTCTTATGTTCAGTAGTTCTTCTCGATTGTATGTAATGAAACCTAAGATGACCTGGGGAACTAATGTAAGAAATAACATGTAAAAAAAACAAAAAACTGCATAGTTTCCTAGGAACGCGAAGCGAGGCGGCCATCTCTGTCGGCGCCTATTATTACGTACTTCTTGCCTTATTTTGAGAGCCTATGTTTACCCTAATACAGTGGCCTTAAAGTCATGGTTTTCAGGCCTGCAAGTCACATTATGCTGCCTTGAAAAGTGATGTGTAATTTCTATTGGAATCCAGCCAGTATAGCCAACGTAATGAATTTCTATTCACCTGCCATCTGCAGTAAGGATCACTAAATTATGGCACAACCTTAAACCATTTAAACTGTAACAACCATTCCAGCAATGGGTCCAATAAGTCCAAGTAACAGATTCGATTAGTTAAAAAAATTATGCTATTTATATTTGAGTAGCAAAGATGAATAAATCAATCAATGTACATGCTATTCTAAAACTATTCTAAAAATGTACCTGCAATAAAGCATTCTGGGAAATATACTGATTGGTATGGTTTAGTTTTAACACTGGTTATTAACACCATCACTTAGGTTTGTTGACACTAATTAATGTTAATGTAACACTTACAGAGTGATTTTAACACCTGAATCAACACTAGAAATGTTACACTGAAAAATGAAAAAACAGCACTAGGTAACACTGGCCAATTTGCTGGCTATGGGCTAAATTAAGAAAACGAAACCATATTTTGGTCAATGTTTCTCAGGATCAATGCTGCCCTACAAAGGCAAAATACAGTAAATACGAATCTTTGATCGGTTGTAATGGCCAGGTATATTTTCTGATTAATTTAATTTCCTGACACAAGAATAAGCCAGTGGATCAGCATATACACTTGCAGTCAGAAGTTTACACACAAATACATTTAAACTCAGTTATTCACAATTCCTGACATTTAATCCTAGTATAATTCACCGTCTTATGTCAGCTAGGATCACCACTTTATTTTAAGAATGTCAAATGTCAGAATAATAGTAGAGAGAATGATTTATTTCAGCTTTTATTTCTTTAATCACTTTCCCAGTGGGTCAGAAGTGTACATACATTCAATTAGTATTTGGTAGCATTGCATTTAAATTGTTTAAATCGGGTCTGACCACACATTTCTATGGGATTGAGGTCAGGGCTTTGTGGTGGCCACTCCAATACCTTGACTTTGTTGTCCTTAAGCCATTTCGCCATAACTTTGGAAGTATGCTTGGGGTCATTGTCCATTTGGAAGACCCATTTGCGACATCTGACTGATGTCTTGTGATGTTGCTTCAATATATCCAGATAATTTTCAGTCCTCATGATGCCATCTATTTTGTGAAGTGCGCCAGTCCCTCCTGCAGCAAAGCACCCCCACAACATGATGCTGCCACCCCTGTGCTTCAAGATTGGGATGGTGTTCTTTGGCTTGCAAGCCAAAAAAGTACAAAATTGTCATATTTGATGTAATTTAG
>NC_068449.1:33862879-33932879 GCF_023373465.1 Oncorhynchus keta | reverse complement strand
CGTGGGGGGGGGGGGTCACCTCTATATGGCAACCCTCCGTTTAGACACACCAGGTGTGGTACACACTATACTTATTTCTTCTGTGTTCACTCTTTCTCTATCTCCCTCCCTCAACCCCTTTGTCTCTATTACTCCCTCTATGAGTAATTGAATTTCTGAAGTGCTCCACAGTTTTGTTAATTTCCATGTCACCTGTCACTCAAGGTGTGGGTGAAGAGAGAGACTACCCAGCTAGCACATATTATTCTGAGAACCATATGTTTCTTCCCACAACATTCTGGGAATGGTGCAGGATACCCTTCCAGCACATAACGTTCTGAGAACCGTATGTTTCTACCCACAACATTCTGGGAATGGTGCAGGATACCCTTCCAGCACATAACGTTCTGAGAACCGTATGTTTCTTCCCACAACACTCTGGGAATGGTGCAGGACACCCTTCCAGCACATAACGTTCTGAGAACCGTATGTTTCTTCCCACAACATTCTGGGAATGGTGCAGGACACCCTTCCAGCACATAACGTTCAGTCCTTCCGCATAACATTTACTACAGGTTTCCTCAAGGTTCTATGTAAACTCATGTTCAGAGAATGTTCAGAGAATGTTAAGAAACAACGTTTTTCTGTAGGGATCTTGTACTTCAGCGTAACATTTTCTGCAGGTTTCCTCGTGGTTCTATTTAACAACCAGCTCTCACAGTCTCACGTCAGAATTAGACGTTCATCCATGTTTCTCAAACATCACATTTCAAAGTTGTTCCAATGTCCAATTTAGAAGGGTTTAAGATTAGGTTTAGGCATTCACTTTTTAAGGGCAGGGTTAAGTTCAGGCAATAACTCCTAATTCCTCAGTTTAGGCATTAATACTGAATGGTTAAGGTAAGTGTTAAGGTTTGGGGTAGGCTTAAAACCAAAATATATTTTTAAATTAAAAAAAATTAAAAAACATATATCTCTGGATTTGAACTTGCAACCTTTGGAATCAGATGCGTATGCCAGTTTCCATGTCATCTCCCGAAATTCTCAGACATGGATGGACATTGAATACTGACTGGTATCATGTAGTGGCTGTTATTTACAGTAAAGTTCTTGGAACATTCAGAGAATGTTATTCTGTGGGAATTTCAGTATGTCAGCATAATGTTTTCTGGCCTGTTTCCTCATGTTCTCTGAACATTAAGAAAATGTCCCGTAAATAAAAGCACAAGGAAACATTAGTAACAGTCAAAGACCCGTCTAATAATGTTATTTAAAAACATACACATTCCGTTCTCAGCACCAACAAAACTCTCTCTAGCCTCTTGTTAAGTGTGGCCAAACCTGATCTTAATGAGTGCTTGTTTCCTTTAAAATGGGGTCTGTTTGAATAGGCTACAATGGACAGCTTTTTATGAGTTAAAAAAAACAACATGGCACGCTAGCTCCATCCTGGTGGCGCAGTGGACTATTTCCATGAATAGAGACCAGAAGATCATAGGTTTGAATCTAAGTGATGCCATGCCACAATACAAAAAAAGTATGTGTTTTGCATAATTAATGCTTTGAATAAATGAATTTCCATGTGTTATATTTGTACTTGGAGTTAATAACCTGAGATAGCAGTGTTATTAAAAGTCTTAATGAAACCTGTTCTCCGAACATTAATAAAACCTTCAAGGAAAACTTTCAGGGAACCATAGTAAAACATTCTCAGAACCTCCCTGCAACCTAAAAAAATGTACGTACCTTGAACAGGCAAAATTCTCAAATATTTCAAGAACTGTTTTTACTGTCCAGGGAACGAATGGCTTCGTTCCCAGAACCAACGGGAAACCAAAAAAACTACAAAGGAACCAAATGTGCTAGCTGGGTATTCTCTAGAGAGATAATATGCTGTAACTAATAGTAAACATCATATAAAACAAAACAGTTCACCCACACACATTTACACTGACACAAAAATAAATAAAAAATCATATTAAACACAAAAGCACAACCAGACTTTAAACACTTGTGCTGAAACTACTAATCTGAAATATTGTAGATATGGGATGTTTTGTTTAATTTGTTTAAATATATTTTCAATTTGATACATACTATTATCTTATGCTCAACAATCATGACAATGTTGAAAACATTTACAAATCTCTGTTTTTTTTTAAGTATGTTATTTAATCATTGCGGCACGTAGATATTGAGCCATTTCCATAACAACCTCATTTCAGAGATTCCGCGTGTGACTCCTAAGGCACAGAGCACAGACGGCGATACCAACAAAGAGCATAATCACGTTTTGGCAATTGAAATATTACCACCTATTAAACAGACAATCTCATCAAGAAGACCAGATATGTTTGAGATTACAAAAGCAGAATTTAGAGCCTTCCAATGGGTCTAATTAAAATGAAGCCATCACTGGAAAACAAAGACTTTAAACCCATTATGAGACAGAGAACGAGACGGAGAGAGAGAGAAGAGAGGGAGAGAGAGAGAAGAGAGGGAGAGAGAGAGAAGAGAGGGAGAGAGAGAGAAGAGAGGGAGAGAGAGAGAAGAGAGGGAGAGAGAGAGAAGAGAGGGAGAGAGAGGGAGAGAGAGAGAAGAGAGGGAGAGAGAGAGAAGAGAGGGGGAGAGAGAGAAGAGAGGGAGAGAGAGAGAAGAGAGAGAGACTCGTTAAAAATTCTCATCAGCCATAAACTGATAAAAAAGACTGTATATGTGAATACCTTTATTCGTTAATGTCTTCTTTATTTCTCCTTTAATAGAAGAGGGGTTAATCTGGGGAGTAGATAATGCAAGTCAGGGGGAGATTGACACAAGAGCTAAAATGGTCTGGGATGGATGCATGTGTTTGGTTCAACTAGATGGGTCCCATTGTGTTGAATTAAGAGAGGGGTTTGTAGGTGGGGTGGGGTGGTGAGAGATTTGAGGAAGCATGAATATGTGTGTATGTGACGGCAGGGGGTAGGACAATGTGTGCGTGCGTTTGCGTGTGCGTGTGCGTGTGTGTGTGTGTGTGTGTGTGTGTGTGTGTGTGTGTGTGTGTGTGTGTGTGTGTGTGTGTGTGTGTGTGTGTGTGTGTGTGTGTGTGTGTGTGTGTGTGTGTGTGTGTGTATGTGACGGGGGGTAGGACAATGTGTGCGTGCGTTTGCGTGTGCGTGTGCGCGTGCGTGTGTGTGTGTATGTGCGTGTGTGTGTGTGTGTGTGTGTGTGTGTGTGTGTGTGTGTGTGTGTGTGTGTGTGTGTGTGTGTGTGTGTGTGTGTGTGTGTGTGTGTGTGTGTGTGTGTGTGTGTGTGTGTGTGTGTGTGTGTGTGTGTGTGCGTGTGTTTACATCACTGTATGCATGTGTGCCCATGCCTGCATGTGTGTGTGTGTGTTGGGAGGGGTGCTCCAAAAAGAAAGCCATTTTGGGATTTTTGCAACACGTTTTCCTTTACAAAGAGCAATGCAGGAATCTGATGGAGTCTCCTCCTTAATCACAAAGGCAGGATTTAGCTGCAGCCTCAATCCACTCACTAATTTATTCATTCAAAAGTCTTAATATTTGGCAGTGGGCGAAGGATCACACAAGACATGTGAAGCATTTCCATGCGACTCTGAAGATTCCTCTTAATTACAGTTTTTTACGATTGCTTACACACTAAAATGTAACTATTCCCACAATTAGAAAAACCTTACACTCAAGGAGCAAAACACAAGGCTAGATTTGCACAACTGTAAGCACATTGTCAGCTTCACACTATTTGCAAAACATTACACACAGTGATTTGCAAAACCCTAAACACACTTGTATACATCAGACACAGAAGTGTAAATCATGATGTCACTTCCTTGCAATTCCAAAGCACTGACTGTCAAATTACCACACCTATGCCAATCTGCCAATCTGTTAAACACAGCCATCAGGTGCACAAACACATGATTGCTAAATTGTAGACACACCAATCAGGTTTAAGCACTATAAAAATGCAGCAGGTATGTTCACCTGCCTTCCATTTTGTTTGAAGGCAGGTGAACATACCTGCTGCATTTTTATAGTGCTTAAACCTGATTGGTGTGTCTACAATTTAGCAATCATGTGTTTGTGCACCTGATGGCTGTGTTAAACAGATTGGCAGATTGGCAGAAGAAGAGTGAGGGTGAGAGGAGGAGTACACAGAGGAGGAGAAGGAGGTAAAGGAGGGAGAGCCAGAGCCAGAGCCAGAGCCAGAGCCAGAGCCAGAGCCAGAGCCAGAGCCAGAGCCAGAGCCAGAGCCAGAGGAAGACCTGAAGCAGGAGGAGAACATGCACAAAGAAGAAGAGGACCAAACTTATCAAATGACATTCGTGCAACACTAGTGGACCATGTTGTGAACCACGGATTGACACTGAGGGAGGCTGGACTGAGAGTTCAGTCAAATCTGAGCAGATATACAGCGGCATCTGTCATAAGGACTTTTAGACAGGAAAACAGGTAAAAGAAGATCTGTCTACAGTTACAGTAATGTATGTCTGCACCATATCAGCACTTGTGATACCCCTTCCTGGGACATTGTACAGTAAGTTACATGTGTTATTCTCTACATAGGATTGAGGGTCGGGAACGACAAGGAGGAAGGGGGCCCATATTCACGCAAGAACAAGAGAGAGGAGAGAGATAATAAACATGGTTTTGGCAAATAATGCTATCAGGCTCAGAGAACTACAAGCCAACATTATCGGTGACCATGCCATTTTCAATAATGTCCATCAGGCTCAGAGAACTACAAGCCAACATTATCGGTGACCATGCCATTTTCAATAATGTCCATCAGGCTCCGAGAACTACAAGCCAACATTATCGGTGACCATGCCATTTTCAATAATGTCCATCAGGCTCAGAGAACTACAAGCCAACATTATCGGTGACCATGCCATTTTCAATAATGTCCATCAGGCTCAGAGAACTACAAGCCAACATTATCGGTGACCATGCCATTTTCAATAATGTCCATCAGGCTCCGAGAACTACAAGCCAACATTATCGGTGACCATGCCATTTTCAATAATGTCCATCAGGCTCAGAGAACTACAAGCCAACATTATCGGTGACCATGCCATTTTCAATAATGTCCATCAGCCTCCGAGAACTACAAGCCAACATTATCGGTGACCATGCCATTTTCAATAATGTCCATCAGGCTCAGAGAACTACAAGCCAACATTATCGGTGACCATGCCATTTTCAATAATGTCCATCAGGCTCCGAGAACTACAAGCCAACATTATCGGTGACCATGCCATTTTCAATAATGTCCATCAGGCTCAGAGAACTACAAGCCAACATTATCGGTGACCATGCCATTTTCAATAATGTCCATCAGCCTCCGAGAACTACAAGCCAACATTATCGGTGACCATGCCATTTTCGATAATGTCCATCAGGCTCCGAGAACTACAAGCCAACATTATCGGTGACCATGCCATTTTCAATCATGTCCATCAGGTCTCTGTCAACACTGGCACGCATCCTGAAAAGACATCAGGTTCAAATGAAACAACTTTATCGAGTGCCTTTTGAGCGGAATTCAGAGAGGGTCAAACGGCTGCGGCTTGAGTATGTGGAGGTTTCTATTGTTCACTTTAGCACTGTGATGTTGCATACTGCACACATGACTTCTTTACATTGACTGTATACTAGTTCTAATCTTGTCTTTCACTGTATTTCAGGGAGTTTTGCGGATGGATGCTGAGGAAATCCTGCATGAATTCATATATATTGATGAGGCAGGGTTCAACCTCACAAAAGCAAGAAGGAGAAGCAGAAGTATCATTGGCCACAGGGCTATAATCAATGTCCCAGGGCAACGTGGGGGTAACATCACCCTTTGAGCTGCCATTTCACAGCATGGGGCGGTCCTCCGTCATGCCAAAATGGGCCCTTTACAACACACCTCACATTCTCACATTGGACCGATTGCACCACATCGTCACAGCAGGTAATGAAATGCACCAGATGCAATACACGGTCATCTGGGACAACGTGTCATTCCACCGCTCTGTTTTGGTCCAGAACTGGTTTCAACACCATCCACAGTTGACAGTACTATACCTTCCACCGTACTCTCCGTTTCTAAACCCTATCGAAGAGTTTTTCTCTGCATGGCGGTGGAAGGTTAACGATCTCCAGCCCCAGGCTCAGGTACCCCTCATTCAGGCCATGGAGGACGCCTGTGACCAAGTCGACGCCGCAGCTGTGCAAGGATGGATTCGTCATTCAAGACGGTTCTTCCCACGTTGTCTTGCTGATGACGATATTACTTGTGACGTTGCTGATATTCTCTGGCCAGATCCAGCAAGGCGATGAGATAATGTATAGTATGTTTACTGTAGTATTTTCTTTACAATATTGTCAGTTTATTTCAGATTATTTTTTATGTTTGTTGTTATTTACTGTGATTGTAACCTGTACTGGATACAGTATTTTACGTATGTATGTTTGCTGAGTTAACAGTGTTATGCACACTACTGTAGTAGCATGAAAACTGGAACATGTTTTGTTGTGATTCTTCATGTTGACTGATTTGGGTATATGGAGAGAAATAAAGGATATTTTCCTCAGTCTGCAGCATTGGTCTTGTGTAGTGTTTGTATAGTTGTACTTCATTTACAGTACTCTAATCCCTGACCATTAGACTTGCAAAAAGTGTTTTAGGTTAGCAACAGCAGTGTGTAACTGGTTCAAAAAGATTGAAGTCATATGAAATGTGTGTGTTTCGTATGGTAACAAAATATGATTTTTATGAAGTCGTGTAAAGTTTTGACAAAAGAGTTCCATTTTGCAAATGATCTGAAGTGTTGTGCTACTTTGAGGGTTGTGCTAATTGTGTGTCGTGTTTTGACAAGCCGGGCCTGTCACGCCTTGGTCTTAGTATTTTGTGTTTTCTTTAATTATTTGTTCAGGCCAGGGTGTGACACGGGGCTATTGTATTGTCGTATTGGGGTTTTTGTAGGCATTGGAATTGTGGTTGATTAGGGGTGTGTCTAGTATAGGCTTGGCTGCCTGAGGCAGTTCTCAATCAGTCAGGTGATTCTTGTTGTCTCTGATGGGGAACCGTATTTAGGTAGCCTGGGTTTCACTTTATATTTTGTGGGTGATTGTTCCTGTCTCTGTGTGTAGTTTAACCAGATAGGCTGTAAATAGGTTTTCACGTTCCGTTTGTTGTTTTGCATTTGTATAAGTTATTCCATGTATCGCTCTTCATTTATTAAAGACATGAGTAACCACCACGCTGCATTTCGGTCCGACTCTCTTTCGACAAACTAAGAACGCCGTTACAGAATCACCCACCACACACGGACCGAGCAGCGTGTTAACAGGCAGGAGCCAAAGGAGAGGCAACAGAAGCAGCTGCAGTGGGAGAGGCTGCACCACTTGGAGAACTGGACGGAAAAGGACCCTGGGCTCAGCCTGGTGAATATCGCCGCCCCAAGGAGGAACTAGAGGCGGCTAAAGCGGAGAGGCGCTGGTATGAGGAGGCAGCACGGCGACGTGGATGGAAGCCCGGGAATCAGCCCCAAAAATTTCTTGGGGGGGCTTACAGGGAGTATGGCTACGCCAGGTAGGAGACCTGCGCAAACTCCCTGGGCTAGAGAGACCGGGCAGGCACCGTGTTATGCAGTGGTGCGCACGGTGTCCCCAGTGCGGGTGCATAGCCCAGTGCGGTATATTTCGGCCCTTCGTATTGGCCGGGCTAGAGTGGGCATCGAGCCAGGTACGGTTGGGCAGGCTCGGTGCTCAAGAGCTCCAGTGCGCCTGCACGGTCCGGTCTATCCAGAGCCACCTCCACACACCAGTCCTCCGGTAGCAGCTCCCCGCACCAGGCTTCCTGTGCATGTCCTCTATCCAGTATCACCAGTGCCAGCACCACGCATCAGGCCTACAGTGCGCCTCGCCTCTCCTGTGCTGTCGGAGTCTCCTGTCTGTTCTGCGCTATCAGAGCCTTCCTTCCCTCCTGCGCTGTCGGAGTCTCCCGCCTGTTCAGCGCTATCAGAGCCTTCCTCCTCTACAGCGCTGCCGGAGCCTCCTGCCTGTTCGGAGCAGCCTGAGCTGTCAGTCTGCATGAAGCAGCCAGAGCTGTCAGTCTGCAAGGAGCTGTCAGTCTGCAAGGAGCTGCCAGTCTGCAGGGTGCTGTCAGCCTGCATGGAGCAGTCAGAGCTGTCAGTCTGCATAAAGCAGCCAGAGATGTCAGTCTGTATGAAGCAGTCAGAGCTGTCAGTCTGCATGAAGCAGCCAAAGCTGTCAGTCTGTATGAAGCAGCCAGAGCTGTCAGTCTGCAAGAAGCAGCCAGAGCTGTCAGTCTGCAAAGAGCTGCCAGTCTGCAAGGAGCTGCTAGTCTGCAAGGAGCTGCCAGTCTGCATGGAGCAGTCAGAGCTGTCAGCCTGCATGGAGCAGTCAGAGCTGTCAGTCTGCATAGAGCAGCTAGATCCGCCAGTCAGCCATAATCTTCTAGATCTGCCAGTCAACCAGATTCTTCCAGATCTACCAGTCAACCAGTCTCTTCCAGATCTGCCAGTCTGCATAGAGCAGCTAGATCTGCCAGTCAACCAGAATCTTCCAGATCTGCTAGTCAACCAGAATATTCCAGATCCGCCAGCCAGCCAGGATCTACCGGAGCCTACTACCTGCCTGAGCTTCATCTCAGTACTGGGCTTCCTCTCAGTACTGGGTTTTCTCTCAGTACTGGGCTTTCTCTCAGTACTGGGCTTCCCCTCAGTCCGGGCTGCCCCTCAGTCCCGAGCTGCCCCTCAGTCCCGAGCTGCCCCTCAGTCACGAGCTGCTCCTCAGTTCAGTGGGGTTCTGGGTGAGGACTATTAGGCCATGGTCGGCGGCGAGGGTGGATTATCCCAGGACGCGAAGGGGAGGAACTAGGACATTAATGGAGTGGGGTCCACGTCCCGAGCCGGAACCGCCACCATGGATAGACGCCTACCCGGAACCCTCCCTATGGTTTTGAGGTGCGTCCGGGAGTCCGCACCTTAGGGGGGGGGTTCTGTCACGCCTTGGTCTTAGTAGTTTGTGTTTTCTTTAATTATTTGTTCAGGCCAGGGTGTGACATGGGGTTATTGTATTGTCGTATTGGGGTTTTTGTAGCCATTGGGATTGTGGTTGATTAGGGGTGTGTCTAGTATAGGCTTGGCTGCCTGAGGCGGTTCTCAATCGGAGTCAGGTGATTCTTGTTGTCTCTGATGGGGAACCGTATTTAGGTAGCCTGGGTTTCACTTTGTATTTCGTGGGTGATTGTTCCTGTCTCTGTGTAGTTTCACCAGATAGTCTGTAAATAGGTTTTCACGTTCCGTTTGTTGTTTTGCATTCATATAAGTTATTTCACGTATCGCTCTTCATTTATTAAAGACATGAGTAACCACCACGCTGCATATCGGTCCGACTCTCTTTCGACAAACGAAGAACGCCATTACAGGGCCCTGTTTTCAAAATTGTGCTTGAACAATTGCAAAAAAACTAAGAGGTCAGGGATTTTATTTCCTCCTTGCTAGCATAAAAATAAATACTTCTATAAATACTTCATATTTTTCCAGGCATTCAATATACAAAAAGATTGAGAGGGAACCTGCTTTGAAGTTGGGTGGGATGACACGCCCACTGTCTCATTACAATCATGTAGGTTTTGTCATAAACACAGTAAAATTAGCCAAGTAGAAAAACAGACTCGGGTTCAAAGTTCAGTGAGTGATTATGATATCAACAGACAAACATTGGATCTTTTAATGCAGTTTCTACTTTGGAAGGCAGGTAGATTACATTGATCAAAATGTTGTTCTGCCGTTAAGATTGAAGCTGTTATTTCCCACTCCAGACTACTGTCTGATCTTCATTGCTATTTAGAGCAGCAGTAACATAAAGGATAAACTCTTAAAACAACCATATATCAAAAGAGCCCCATGAAGTCAACGCTCTTACGAGTTTTGGCAGAGACACAACTCACAAATGAATCCGAACCCGGTTTGGCACACACATACACAGGCACGGAGACTCACATACACAAGCAAACACACAGACACACAAACACACAGACACCCACACTACACATCAAAACTGTGTTTGTCTTTAAAAGAGAAAGGCCTCGCTTCTAACTCCCTTTCTACCTCTCTCCCTCTACTCTTCCCTCCCTTCTTACGGCCTCTCTCTCCCTCAATAAGGATGTTTCTTCCTGTGTTTTTATCTGACCTAAGTCCAGGTGTTTCAGTGTAGCTCTGGTCACAGGCAAGTGTTCTGAACACTGGGGTCAATGCTCTCTCACTTACAGATTTATTTTGTGTGTGCGTGTGTGTGTGTATCCGCAGCTGCCTTGTTCGGCTGCTGGTCGTACAACCTGTCTCAGAGATAAGACCTCCCTTTTTCATTTCAGGAAACTCTCCACTCTTCCTCCAGAGTCACCCCCTCCTCCTCCTCTCCCTTAACCCTCTCCTCCTCCTCTTTCCCCTCGCCTTTTCCTCTCCTCCTCCTCCACTCAGAACCGGAGAGGCTTTCCAACTTCATCTTGTCAATACAGGGAGAAGGAGTCGGACTGAAAGTTCATTAATTCCTGCTTACCTATGCCTCAGTTTTGCTAATACCCCCACTCTATTGATGTTTCTGTTCCCAGGGAGCGAGAGAACTGCTTTAGCCATGCTCGTCACACTACCACCACCTCTCCACTTTCCCCTGCCTCCCTCACTCCCTCCGTACACTTACTGTTTCTCTCTCTCTCTCTTTGTCTTTCCCTCGCTCTCTCCCTCTCAATTCCAATTTCAATTGCTTTATTGGCTTGATATGCCAATGTACATATTGCCAAAGTGTACATTGGCAATTATTCAATAACAATATCAATGACAACATAGTTAACAATAATGATAGTCAATATTGTCACAAACAGGACAATCAGTAACAACAATAATCAAGGATGTGGGGAATGGGGTTGTTTAAGAGATGGAAATCTCTCTCTACTCCTCTCCCTCTCCCTCTCCAGCTCTCTGTCTCAGGACAGGGGAGATGTAAGATATAACTAACTGTGGCACAAGGATGATGAGCTGGGTGGGAGAAAACATCCTGAGAAAGGATAAAGCCTTGGTCCCTTGGATGGTTGGCTGTTCTGGCCCTCCTACCCAGGGTTACCCTCCCTCCTATCCATGCTAACCCTCCCTCCGCCCAGCCTCGGCCCAGCATGGGGCCCTGGGGGACCAGGGGGGATGTATAGGGCCTTGACCCCCAGAGGTCACGTTCCAAGGGGGAATTCTAAAGGCTGACATCTGTTGCCTTGCTTTTTGATCAGGGGATAGAAAGGAAGAGATGAGAAGGCTCAGGCCTCTTGTCAGCTAAACACTGGTCCGGGTGTAAGAGAAAACCTCAGCAAGCCACCTCCACCACCATTTAGTTTGTGTTTTTGTTTTGTCGTTTCCAATGTGGTGAAAGTGAAAGGAGTAGCGGAGGAGAGAGAGATGGGTTAGGATTCTTTTCAGGTTGGAGTGTGGATTCCCTTTTTTTTCTCATGGAGCCAGGAGATGGATGGTGAGAGAGAGAGAGAGAGAGAGAGAGAGAGAGAGAGAGAGAGAGAGAGAGAGAGAGAGAGAGAGAGAGAGAGAGAGAGGGAGAGAGAGAGAGAGGAAGAGAGGGAGAGAGAGAGAGAGGTTTTGTCATATGTCAAAGGCATGAACTTCTCTTTGTATAATCTCTCATTGCTTTCCATTGTAAATGTATTGTTGGAGAGTTATTCAGTGGCGCTCACTTTAGCGGTTTGCATTTGTCTTTTGAATACCCCAAAAAAGAAAAAATCATGTTAACTGACGTGGCTGTTTATATACGAGGATTATTTCAATTGAACTTAGAACAGTAAAAGTTATTCTCGATACTTGTTTTTCAGACCATTTTCATATCAAACTACTATCAAAAGTTAATTAAATAAAAGTTAGGGGGGAAACAATATGTATGAAAAGGAGTCTCCGCATCAAAATCCTCTCCTCTGAGAAGTACTTTGTCCAGTAAGCATCCCATGTTCCCTGACTGATGAGTGTCTAATCCAGGTGTGGGACTGATATAGGGTAGACTGCCATCATTTTGGCTTTTTGAAAATTCTCCTATTTTGAGATGCAGAGCCGTTTAATAGCTTCCCAGTGAGGTTGGCATGGTTACCGGCGGAGAAAAGCCGAGAGTTAAATCTTGTGACTGAATCTTCCAGAACCTGGTATAATCTCCGGCCAATCTCTGTATTAACACCCAACTTCTGCCTGGCTCAGGCTCAGGCTCTGCGTGCCTTTATTCTCTGTTTCTGCCTGCTCCGCATGAACTCACACCTCGCCCGCTCACCACCCCGCCCGCCAGTCGCCCGGTACAGCACAAAGGTTTTTATAACGGGATAAAGCCGGTAAAATGGGGGACTTGCACATCATTTCCCATCAAAGCCTCTCTTATTGCCCCCAACGTGTGGCATTTGTCTTTTTATTTCAGGAAAAGAAGAGGGGAGACAGAAGTGAAATGTAACTGGGCCGCCGGTGGCTGGTGGTGAACATGGGATGGGATGAGGGATGAATACTGTACTGGGGGGTTCCTTGAGATTTTGATACGGGGAATAAGAATCGGAATAATAAGGAGAGATGGGGGGGCTCTGTCTGTGGCTTACTGCCCCCTCACAAATCCCTGAAACGTGGGGAAATGTATCTTGCATAAGCCCTTTAGCGCCCGTCGTTGCCTGAAAGACATTGAGTGTGTCCTAAACAATACCCTATCTCTATATAGTCCACTACTTTTGACCAGGGTCCATTGCGCAGCTATACCAAACTCTGGTGTATTTATTAGTTGGCCCAGCCTAACAGGCAGCGCCAGGCAGTGAATTACGGAGTCTTTCTTTCATCCTTCTATACCATAAATGATGTCTTTATAGTGACAGGACAGACAGAAAGACTGCTCTCTGTGTCACTATGCAGTGGCTTGGGATGACCATGATCTTACCTTTACCAAGAGGCCACTATAGGACAGTCTATAGACCTGTTCTGCTTTCAATTGTGGCAAGAAAAATACAAAAACTACATTAGGTCCGGTCTTCCCGTTTAAGATAGCGCCTTAAGAGAGGAAGAGAAAAAACAGGGGTGGGTGTCGAGGTTGGAAGGAGGTATGATATGTAAACCCCATCTCTCTGCGGTGACATTGCTCAGTGCGATGGTTTATGGACGGCTCGGTAAATCCCTTAAACAAATCACGTTAAACAGACGCCCCATTGATCTTGAATTAGCGAGTTGTTAATCGCCTTTAGATTGCCAGTTCTCTCTCTACACTCTTAGGGGGGCTAAAGGGTTCTTCAGCTGTCCCCATAGGATAACTCTTTGAAGAACCCTAAATGGAACCCTTTCCACAGAGGGTTCTACCTGAATCCAAGAAGGGTTTCACCTGGAAACACAAAGGTTTCCCTATGGGGACTGGACCCCTTTTTTATAAAGAGTGTATCTGCAAGGGAATTACTACCACACTACGGATGCCTCCAAAATGGCACCTTATTCTCTTATTCTCTATAGTGCACTTACTTTGACCAGAGCCCAGGTGTCATGTCCACAATAGAGATACAAGGAGGGTTGGTGTCATCATTTCTGAGTTCCAGTGGTCCATTACTCTTCTGGCCTTGACGAAAGTAGACAAATGTGTGCAAAATAAGAATTTATTTTGGTTGCTAAATTCAGTCCTTCTTCCGATGTTGACCATAGGCTACAATGAAATGATTCAACCTTTCTTGGTTATTCACTTGAGGAAGAATGTTGATTCACTGCTTTGCTATTAAACTTTTGAGAACTACAAGGAAATGCACAGTAACTATGCCAACAGTGAAACGGTCAAATATGTTGTACGTAGAAAAGTATAATTCACTGATGTATCATCTTATGATGAAGTAATTTTTATGTATATCAACCATGACCACTCATTTGACCTATGACTCCGAAAACGCCGATACAGCACTTTGTCTTTGTATGACCGTAAACAACTATATGGGTAATGCAAAGGAAAAGTGCCATATCTACAATCTAAATGTGTTTATCCAACTTTCTTGTTGTTTTTCTGTTTGATGGAAACAGTTTGCGAGTTCTAACTACTTTTAAACTGTATGTAATTGTTTTATATAGTTACATTTGCACATGCAGTGCTGCCACCTAGTGGCCAGAATCAAAATTGCACCTGGGCTGGAATAATACATGATGGTCTTTCTCTTGCATTTCAAAGATGACAGTACAACAACAAAAACATGTTGTTTTTTTCATTGTATTATCTTTTAACAGATCTAATGCGTTATATTCTCCTACATTCCTTTCAAATTTCCACAAACTTCAAAGTGTTTCCTTTCAATTGGTACCAAGAATATGCATATCCTTGCTTCAGGGCCTGAGCTACAGGCAGTTAGATTTGGGTATGTCATTTTAGGAAAATTTTGAAAAAGGGTCCGATCCTTGTATTTATAATTATATTTTCATGTTCTAAATGTTTTCATTTTTGTAATCCTCAATCATTTTCTCACCATAAGGTAAAGACTAGTTCATCATGCAGAATGTTTATACTTTTTTTTAAATGTTTGACTTTGTGCAGTATCTACAATCTAAATGTGTTAACTCTTTTTTCAGTTTGACGTTGTATGGTCATTTATTTGACTTAGGGGTCATAGGTCAAATCAGTGGTCATGGTTGATATGCATTTAAAAAAATACTTCATAATAAGATCAGAGAACTATCACTTCTCTACCCACAAGAAATGTAGCTGTTTGCTTAGTTGCAGTAAAAACAAATGCAATAACTTCAGTTTATTTTATATAACTAGGCAAGTCAGCTAAGAACAAATTCTTATTTACAATGATGGCCTAGGAACAGTGTGCGGGCCTTGTTCAGAAGCAGAACGACAGATTTTTACCTTGTCAGCTCGATGATTCAATCTAGCAACCTTTTGGTTACTGGCCCAATGCTCTAACCACTAGGCTAACTGCCACCCCAGTTACTGCTGTTTGCCTTGGTTTTTACTTTTTATTTTGTCGTTACTTTAGATTTCACACTCCATTTTCTCTGAAACTGAACATAATTGAAGCAGGACACTTTGTGACAAGATAAAAGACATACTACAAAGCCTAATTTCAGTGTTAATTAAATTCTTACCAAAAGTGTAGTTACTGTGTTTTGCCTTTGTAGGGTAGTACAGTATGTTAATGCTTTTTAAAACTTAAATTATGTTAAACACTCACATCCTGTCAAACTTTGAATAGTTTGACCATGTGTTGGTACATATTGAACTTTAACAGTAGCAGTCTGGTGAAATCAATTAATTCACCATGGAAGTCTCTAAAGCCTGAATGTAACACAGTGTGTATTCCATACTGTACTCTACACTAATAGCCGTTCCAGAGAAACTGACCCCTCCAGGCCTCCATCTGTTAGCGCCCGTCTACACTTCCTTAGCATTAGCGCTCCCTACAATATTTCTCAACAGAGGATCTGAACCCAAAGGTCAACGAAGAAGGCGCCGCTAAAACTTCAAGCTAGCGCTAAAGCCACTAACTTTGTTTTCTGGGACTTTAGCCAGCCCATTTCGGCAGCCTGTGAGAGGGTTAGAGGTGGGGAGAACAAAGAGAGAACCTGATGTGTTTCTATCGTCTCACTGTCCACCCATATGGCAGGTAGTGGAGGAGTCGCTCGCTGGTGTTTGTCTGCCGACACAGAGCGTCCACCGGCAGGCACCACTTGGCAGAGGCTCTGTGGGGACGGTAACTACAGTGGAAGCTTTGTCTCAAATCCCTGTTGGGTTCTTCCCATGCTAAGGAAAGACACACAACTATGCAGAACGATGCTTACTCTGAAGTTAGCTATTAATGTCTTCCAAATTTTGTTAGCAAACGGTACAATCGTATGTGTTGTATTTTCTTCAATCAAAAATTGGTTGAGTATGTCAGGATGTGAAATATGGCTGGCTTGTTACTTTTCCAACTTCGGAGGTGTAAAATCACAATCCACAATGTCTTACTTCATAGGAAGATAACACCTCAAATTACTGATGTCCTCAAGTACATAGCACAGAGAGAGATGAGTACTTCCGTACTCCAGTTTGCAAGTATTTCTAAGTAGAGTGACACTGAAGAAACCATTTGAAATCCACGGACTTGTATCCCACTGGAGACCACAAACATCTATTTAGTGACTAACTTCTTGGAAGAGAAGTGACTTTCTTTTCCAAGCGAGAAAGGAAAGGGCAGTCTGTGTCATCGCAACTCCCTGAATGTCACACGTACGTTCTAACTGACAAAATAATATGCACCCATCGCTTTTGCCTGAGAGAAAGAAGAAAGAAAAAAAAAGGAACATAAAGGAGAGGACACAGGCAGGGGTGCATTTGAGCTTTTTCTGTTCCCTTTTTAATCAGCAGAAGAAGAGTGACATGTCCAATCATAACAAAACATCAGCTGTTAAATGGGCCTTCGCAATCACTGTCAACCAGCTTCCATTAGAGACGAGCCCTTCCTGGACATCAATCAGCTTTTATAGTCCTGATTTATTTATTCATTATTTAATTATATACATAACTATTTATTTATTTATTTAACAATTGAAGTCTATGCACTTTGTGTTACGTGCGCTCGCTTAATCGTACATTGCTTGCAATCAAATTGCTGTTATGCACGTCGGTCGGCGTGTTTTGTTGCTCATGTAGATAGCTTTGGGGGAAATAACTTGAGTTAAGTTTAGATGTTTTTTGGTTCTCGGATGAAGTATAATCAGAACTATCTCAATTTGAAAGTGTAAATGCTCTGTTTTAGTAACTACAAAGAACATTTGGTCAAAGTAAAGTGCCATACAACTTGTCACTTGGACACATTCCAAAAAAAGGCACAAAAAAAACGTAACCCGCTTTGTAGTCCAACGTTGAAACAGACAAATATTCATCTGCTTTCTAATTTTACATTGGGTAAATTTGATGAACAGCAAAACATTTTTAAAAGAAATCCTGCTTAAAAGTGGCAACCCCACTGTATAAATTATATGGCAAGTAACAACTGTGAAAATCTTGAATTATTTTCTCAAATTAAGCGCATTAGCCATGAAATGACTTGCTTTCGTTTAAGAAGCCATGCAATCCAATCTGGGCTGCTTGCATACATACAGTACATCTCCTCTGATTTGCCAATGATCTGCTGGAACTGAACATGCAGGAAGAAAGTGAACAGGTCACCTTAAGTATAGAAATATAAAACACGTCCTACTGTGAGTGTGATTGGAATGAAAGATTAGCCCGTCTTAATCATGATATCCATCAACAGCCAACATTCTCGCAACCAACCAACACTTGGCCGTATCTTGGAGAGAGTAGAGTTAGCGGTTGTAGAAACTTGGTCAAAAAAAACGGAACGTTATGCACGTGTGACTGAAATCACTTCGGATAAAAGTGTTTTCTAAATGGCAGATATAGCATAGTATTATCATGTAATCAGTGAGGTGTTCGGTATCGTTAGATTAGTGAAGACTTTACTACTTACTGGTTGAAGGCCAGAGACATTTTTTCTAGCCAGTTGTACAACTCAATGACCACAGATCAAAATCGAGCATTCTATCAGTCAATATGTCATACCCGTTACGCTATCTTGATGGCAGCAGATTATCACTGAGATATATTTACTTAATAAAATCCACTATGGCTGTTATCTATGTATGGCAGGGAGGGGCAACTGGGGACCTTTTGTAGACCTGCGAATCCTATTATTTTGGTGGTGGTGGAGGGGGGGGGTTGGACTCAGTCAGGGTCTCAGCTTACTGCTGAGAGTTTGAATAATAGAATACACAAGGGGCAATTTCGAAATTTGGTTGTGCATCAACAGTCACTCAATTAGCCCATGTGAGCTTTTTTTGTTGTTGATTGGTACGTTAGTCTAGGCGGCCAGCTATCTCAACTTGTAGTAGGCATGGGTGAATTACCAACCAGGGTGTGGCCCATTGATCATCAGTTATCATATTGAAAACTGCAAACATTTGCCTCCACCCTATGGCAAAATGTGTAGAATAGCAGGAAATTAGCTGTAAAACTGCCATATTTTCTCTCTGCCCTATGTCAAAATGAGTAGAAATACATGAAATTAGTTACACAGACCCACAAGCCAGTACTGCCCCTTATAATGAGTTTCGGCGTTTTGTGGCCCACAACTCCATCAAAGTTTCCCATCACTGATCTATGGGATCTTGGGTGTGACACTTATTTGGGCACATTCATACAGAAACAGCTGGTTCCCTTCAACCCTTCAACCCTGCGGTCATAGGATGCTGGTGGCAGTCCAAGCAGGTACAGTTTCACCTGCAGGGCTCACCTGCTCCAACAGGTGTGTCATGTCAGAAGGGATCCAACCTGCAGGCCTCAGGTGCTCCAGGCCATAGTGCCTGCCTGACTGTTGCTGTGTTTTACAGTTTTGACTCTGAGATGATTCAGTGACTCATTCATCAAAAAAGCCCTTGTATGCTCCTTGGGCGACTGTCGCCATGTCTATCCCTACTTCCTGGTTTGCATCTCAAATGGCACCCTATTCAATATATAGTGAACTATTTTTGATCAGGGCTCATGGGGTGTCATTTGGAACATAACTCGGGTCACTATGATGACCTTGCTGACTCTAAAAACGGGCTGTTTATCGTCTCTCGCTCTCTTTCTCACTCTCTTAATGCCAATCTATCATAGGAGGTCAACGGTTCTCATCTCCAGTGACTGTTATCTCTTTCCCTCTCTTTCCCTCACACACACACACACACACACACACACACACACACACACACAGACCCCTCTGCTCATTTATTGATTAACCACCTTGTACCCTCTGTTGTCGCAGCAGGACCATGAACAAACAACCGCATAGTAAACAGCATTGGCCTGATACATTGTTTGTCTTCCATTGGTGTTGGTGGGAAGCGGATATGGCTTGTGTTGGGGAGGAAACGTGGTGGTTCAGAAAATGTTCCTAAAATATGAAGGTTGTGTGTGTGTGTGTGTGTGTGTGTGTATGAGTGTATATTTCATTTGAAAGTGTTTCCCTATCCTCAGCTGGCATAGCCTTGCCTGTTAATCACTGCCAGGCTTGCCGCCATGACAGTGCCACTACTTTAATTTTGTTATCAGAGACGGGCCAGGATGGAGGGCACCTTTAAACCAGATTAACATTTGCCTGTGTATTACATAAGCAAACACAGGGCCTTGATCATGGTTAAAATAAGAAGAAAAAGATTATCGCTCTCAGCCTGCCTGCCTGCCGAACGATGAGCCCTGAGCAATGAGAGAGAGAGGAGAGAAAAAGAGAGGGTGAGGAAGGATAGAGAGAGTGATGAGAGACAGAAAAGGAGAGAGTTTTTTTTACTGTTTTCAGAGAAAATATTTTCCCTCTATAGTGTCTTTGTTCTGAGAAATGTGGGTGACACCCGTGTGGATTCTTGGTGGCCATGTTTTGTGCGCTCGCTCGGAGGTACATTGAGTTTACTTCCCCATTCAAGGTCACAAGGTTTTACTAAGGTTTCTTAACTTATCCCAGACACATTCTGTACATGGTTCCTTAGTCCCTCACCCGCAATTCAGAAGCCTTTGCATGTGTAAATACATTTAAAAATCCACACCATACATACAGAGCAATTGAATGCACCATGATGCCTGGACGATAGTGCATGCTAATTCACAACAGCAGTCTCTTTCATCTGGGGTTTCAGACCATACTGAACCCCTAACACACACACACACACACACGACTCCCCGTGCTCTCTCCTCACTAATACTGCTTACAGCAACTGTCCCCTTTACCTTTCCTAGGCCCAAACCCTGCCTGGCATTCCCCCACACAGACCCCACCATTCTAGACTGCTCCGTCAGACACTGCCACCTCCCTCCACCCATCCATCCCTCCCTCCCTCCTTTCCTCCGTCCATCATCCACGTTAATGATTACCCGCTAAGGCTCCCTCTTTGTGAATAAAGGGGATAAGTGGCTATCATTGTCTCCCCAACCCTGGTGTTGTTTGGCGCTGCAATGGTGGAGGCAGTGGCCAGATGCCCGGAGATCACACTCGGAGCCCACTAATTAGAGTGAACCTGAGGACCAGAGCGCCACACAAAGCAGTAAAGGGCAATTAGTGCTAAAGCCTCCCCTCCCTTCCTTCTTTCTCTCTCTCCTTCTCTCTTGATCCCCTTTCTCTCTCTGTCCATCTGTCAGAATGTGCAGGTGAAAGGATGGACGGGGAGGCTGACCTCCTTTTTGTCACACGAGAGCAAGCACACACACACACATACACACACACACACACAAATACAGAGAGAGGTCCATATGGAGAACCTTATGGACAACAGCCAATCTCCACCCTTTGACACACCGTACCACAGCTTAAATGCATTAAGGTATGGATGTAATAGTAATATCTTTCTAATGTATATACCACATATCTATCCCATCCTAAATATCCCTTCTGAGAAATCTAACCCGGCTTCCTCACTAGTCCCCTTTCACAGTATACATGCGGATATAATTGCTTGTTTACCTCACAAATGATTCCTTTTGGTTGAGTGTGTTACCTGTGTTTGATGCATTTTAAATCCTTTCTAAAACAGTGAATATAAATGACAGAGGACATAAGCAATGACTCAGATAACGTTGTTAGTTATGTTGCTAGTCTAAAGCAGTACTTAAAAAGGTTTTGTGTGTGTGATCTGTCTTGTAGCATGCGGAGGGGCGTGGACACCAAGCACACAGGTGACCGTGGTCTGCTCATTAAGAAGGGACACTCCATTACTAATTGAGGGTAAAGAGTTTTTGCTCTAGTCCAGCTCTTTTAAAGTATCATATATATTTCTGTATCGTACAGGTTACAGTATTTCAACTGTTATTGTAGAGTTGTTTACTTTGTTAAGTGTTAATTGGCTTCGTTTGACAAAGTGCTTTCAATTAAAAGTGTTTCCTGTTTCCTGTCACTTGTTCTCTGTCACGTTATAAATGCTCAGGTGTAGAGATTTATGGGAAAGGAAAATGGCCGCCTGTGTCTGCAGGTGTTAGTTAGGCTTGTTCTAAGCCCTAGGGGCTAGTCAGACTGATCTTCAGTCTTTATATTCATTTGACTCGTTTTTTTTAATTAGTTTATTATTTACTTTGAGCTTGGTCCAGCATCTTGTTGGATTATTTGTATATTTTGTAAATACCTGCACCTGCTCCAAGAGCCTTAAAATAAAAATCTTGCACTGGATCTTCTGCTTCCTGACACTCCTTGCTCACCAATACCAGCCCGACAGCTCAAACCATCCACCCTTATACAACCCGTTATCCTATATAGATATGGTGATCATGTGAAACCTGTAATTTCACATGTTTTAAGAGACCTGTGGACCTTATTGTGTAGTTGAACACATGAACACACAAACACCACGCTAACAGAAAGACGTGCTGTCATGAATAGATTACTAATTTGCATCTGACAAATGCAGGGGTCCATTAACAATTATTATGACTGTAGAGCGGAAGCAGGATATGCCTCGGGGAATAATTGCTATATCCATGAATTAATTCTAGCCTCCATAAGGTGTGTTTACTTAAGCAATTTAAAAGCCATAACAGCATGTCATCAGGTATCCGTGATTTTCAAATGACCCGTTTGTTCGTTCCGACTTTACCTTTTTTCCTTTTTTTCTTCTTCTTCTCCTGCACAACGACAGAAAGCGACAGAATATTTACATGATTTACATCCATGCTCATTCAAATGCGTTCTAGATTCATCTGTAGGAGCGGAGAGAGTTCGCCGTTCAAAAGGACCTTTTAGCATGGCAACGACAGAGCAAGCGTCCTACGTGTATTTGCATTATTCATGAGGTTAGATTTGGATAATGCTGTCCTCGACTATTACTTCTCTACGGTGTGTTAACATGTATTAAAAGCGATTTTTGGGGAGATGTGGATTCACAGTGAATGGGTTTACATTACCCAATAGGGTTGAGTGAGCAAATATAGCGTGAACAAAATGTCATGGAGTTCACGTAACAATAATGTCATTCTATGGAGGCACAAGACTTTAAAATCCCTCTGTATTTAGTCCTGTTGTGTGTAAATCTTGGTAATACATTTCATTGGGTTTGAAAAGAAGCCGATGAAGCAACAACATAGTTAACACTACAGTCTTGGAGTTCAATGATAGGGTTATTTGAAATTTAACGAGGCAAGTCAGTTAAGAACAAATTCTTATCTACAATGGCGGTCAACCCAGGGAACAGTGCCTTGTTCAGGGGCAGAACGACAGATTTGTACCTTGTCAGCTCCGGGATTCAATCCAGCAACCTTTCGGTTACCGGCCCAACCATCTAACCACTAGGCTGCCTGCCGCCCCGTGTAGAGACCACAATTAACACACCATTAAATAAGGAAAATAAGAAGAGCTGATGTGACTTTTAGCGTTGTATGTTGTGTTGCATTAAACAGGACATTTCACTAACATCTTTAGCAGTTCCAAATCCTTTATGTTAATTTCCGCACTAAAACTCACTTTCTGTATCCGAAAGAGGAAAACCACTGTAGTAGGTCTGGTTAAGAACTCTGTGTCTCATAGTACATTTCTACCTGCTTAATGAGCAACGGTGTCTGCGTTTCAAATGGCACCCTGTTCCCTATTAAGGGATCTGGTCAAAAGTAGTGCACTACATAGGGAATAGGGTGTTATTTGGGACGTAGACGTGTGTGTAGCTTTGTTTTCACCTTCCTCTATAAGTCTTTGTCCCTTCCTTCCTGACATTTCGTACCAAGTCAATCAACACCTCACAACAACGGCATCATGGCAACAGTTTATGTGCCAGAAAACAGCAGTTTCTTTGTGACTTTAACAACTTTGCTGCTATCAGGACTGGTGAGATCTGCTGTGGTGACAGACACAAGATTTGCAAACACGAGCAGGTCACCTGTGATACAAGTCAGTATTGGACATCCATCCGTGTCTGAGGACGTCGGGAGATGTCGTGGAAACCAGTGAGGGCCGTTACGTTCAAGTAGGTGTCCATGTTAATACAACGCTATTCAGTTGGTAAGAGACAGACATTCCGTAAATACTAGGAATAGATTGTCCACCATCTTTGCGTTACCCAGGCAGAAAGAAAAAATAGGCAAAAGAACATTTCAATTTAGAGCAATAAAGAAATGGAATAAATTAACTGAGCAAACTAGAAACCTTTCGATATATAAATGTAAACATTATTTTAAAACTATTTAAATATAGTATATAGAAATGTTGTGGGACCATAGTTGATGAAGAATCAATATTTTTTAGATTGAGTATTTATTGGGTCATTGTGTTCGTATATTATGTATGTTTGTAATAGTGTGTTATATGTGAATGTGTGTTTGTATTATAAATTGTATTTTAATGTTTAAGGACTCTTGGAAGATTAGTCCAAATGGGGACGAAAAGAGATCCAAATCAAATCAAATCAAATGTTGTGGACAGGGATGGCAGATGGGCATTAGCATCTGATTCCAAAGGTTGCAGGTTTGAATCCAGCGATAGGCAGTGGTGTGTATTCATGGATGCCAAGAGAAGGCAGGCTTCCCCAAAAAGTTCCCACCCCCACCCCAAAAAAAAACCACTAAATAATGTATCTTTCGTCTCTCAGCATTTGATCATTTTCCTTCAGTTCACAAGAGGTTGAATGTATCTCACCGGAGGAAGCATCCGAGCAAGCGAAACAGCGCCTCTCTGTCTTAGTATGTGTATCTATCTGATGCTGTCTGGTCAAAAAGAGTATAATATTGTTGCCGCCCCATAGCAAGAAATGCAAAGGGAAGCCAGTGAACATTTGGCCTCCCTTGATAAAAATAAACACAATAATAGCCCATCAGCATTGAGCTAAATTGAGTGAGCTCAACTGTGAATGGTCCTCGCGCACCAACAAAAAAAATGTCAAGGAAAGACCATTTGGATTTGGGTTCACACCAATCACATGACATCAAGCCAGACGTCATTTGACAGAAAACATATTGAATTGTTGTGTTGTCATCCGATGACTAGTTAAAATGGTCCCTTTTTTAGATTAGCCATGGATGGAGATTGGATCAGAATCGCTGTTATCCAAATTCCTATCATAAATTCATACATTGTGCCTCTGGCCTGAGAGGATGGAAGTTAAATATGCTGCTAGATGTAGTAGGCTGATCATTGCTAACCATTAGCTTGCTGGCTAATCATTGCCTATGAAAGGAAGTTAGGCTATCGAGCAAGCATACTGTATGACATAGTTACAGATCGTTTCGGCAACATGAAAGAGAGGAAGATGATAGTTTCTCTTCAAGTAGGGTGAGTCAACGTGTTTTTTTCTACTTACGCACGCGTACACAGACACACACGCACAAAGAGAAATCAGTACCATGGACAGCTACATAATATTTAATTTACATTGATTGGACTAAATTGTATTTGGAATATTTATTTGTCACTGTATTAGACTAAGCATAGGTGATTTGGTGTTGAAACGCTGACATTGAAATGTCACTGGAATAGTGGAGGCAGCTCCTGTTTTCTTTGTGACTTGTGGTAACACTCCGGTGCTCTAAATGAATAGTTGTTTAGTAAATGAACCATGCTGTAGGTCATGTAAGTGTTTGTAACATGCAGTATGCTTTGTGGACTCCATATTACGGTGGCACGGCATATGAACGGACAGGTTACAGAGCAAACAAAGCAATTATCAAAACACATAGTTAGTAATATGGCATTTTGTTCCTGGCTTGTCTTCCCCAGTGATTGTACCCACGCCCACTACTGGCGAAAGTTGGTTTTTCATATTTCTGTTTTAAGCCCATGCCAAACCTAACCTTAATAACTAGGAGTTAATGCCTAAACTTAACCTAACCTTAAACATTTGGTAGCTACTTCCAGACATCTAAGTGAGAGAGAGAACAGCTCACTGAACATTACTCGCCCTAGCAGAGCTGGTTGGGCTGTTATGTTATTCAGAGTGTTGGTGACTGCAACTGTGCTGTAAGATTGTCCATTCATAAATTCAGAGTGTTTCGCATTCAGAGCGCACACTGGACGCTCTGGCCGATGAGTAGGGTTGATGCGAATGCTCTAACCTCAAAACGGCAGTCAAGCACCCAAGCTTACTGGCTAACTTGCTAGCTACTTCCAGACACATAATGAGAGAACACCCCACTCAGACCATTTTACTCGCCTTAGCAGAGCTGGTTAGGCTGTTTTCATGTTATCTAGCGCATTGGTGACTGTAACTGTGCTGCTGGCAAAAATTTAATTACGATTTCTTTGCTGACATTTACTGACACCGGCCATATACAACGGGTGTTGAGCGTTCGTAAATTCATCAGTTATTCTTTGCTCTCTGGCACACTCAGACGAGAGTAGATGGCCAGACAGAATTTACAAACAAACCTGAAATGGTTACTTGCATAGTGGAGTATTTTGTTTAGACATGTAGCTAGCTAGCTAGGTAAATAATGAAGCATAATCCCAACTCATGAAGTTACTACCCTGCACGAATCTGCAGGTAGCTAACCAACCAGCTTCAATGTTAACTAGCTAAAATTAGGCTACAGCTGGCTAAGCAAACGGCTCTGAGATACGAATAATAAGGTCATACACATCACGTTAGCTAGCGAGCCAGCCAGCTAACGTTAGCTCGTTAGCAAGGTAAACAATCAAACATAATCACAACTCATGACATTACTACCCAGCATGAATCTGCAGGTAGCTAACTAACCAAAGATTTTGTTCAAGCGGCTCTCCTGTGAAGTAGTGACCCGCGACATATGGCTAGTTTCCTGAAACGGGTCACATATTGCATGTAACAAACAGTTCAATAACCTGCAGCATGAGCGAGCAAGTTAAGGTTTTTGACAGCTTACTGAACTACTACTGATTTTAGAACCACATAGTTACCGCAAGTCAGCACAAAGACAACAGGAGCACTGTGTCACGACTCCGACCGAAGGACACTCCCCTTCCCGTTCGGGTGGCGCTCAGCGGTCGTCGTCGCCAGCCTACTAGCTGCTACTGATTATTTCCTCCCCCTCCTTATGTGTTGATTGAGTGCACCTGTTTTGAATTAGGTAGTAGGCTTTATTAGTCAGCCGGCCCGCAGAGTTCCTTGTGCGGGATTAATTATTGTGACCATCTGTTTTAGTGTACTTGTGTGCACGTCTATGGGTTTTGTGTTTTTCCCATTTTGTGGGTTTTCCCTAGACCGTTTAAGTCCCCCTGTTTGGGGGCATTTGTGTGTTCATTACGCCCTGTGTGTTCGTGAGGGTTGGCTTATGTTCGCCGTTTGTCGGTGCATTAAAATAGCACTCACCTGAACTCTCTGCTTCCTGCGCTTGACTCCTCACCCATTACACTCAGATCGTTACAGAATCCCGCACCACTGGAATGGAGTTATCAGGAGCAACAGCCACTCCCCTCCCATCGATTGAAGAGAGGGTTCTACATCACACCACCGTTCTCCATCGGATCGGAACGGCGATGGATCTGGTGATGGAGAGAATGGACCGATGGAAGAGAAGCGGTCTCCCCTCTCCACCTTCGGCCCTCCCTCCTCAGGACTCCCCATCTCCCGGCTCCCGAGGGTCTATGATGGAGCGGCAGCAGGGTGCCAGGGGTTCTTACTCCAGCTAGAACTGTACCTGGCCACCGTCAGACCTACTCCCTCGGGAGCAGAGAGGGTGAATGTCCTCATCTCCTGCCTCACGGGTCGTGCTTTGGAGTGGGCAAATGCAGTTTGGAATGGCCCAGACTCAGCTAAGGAGCACTACCCCGAGTTTTCTCGCCGCTTCCGCGCCGTGTTTGACCATCCTCCAGATGGCTGAGCGGCGGGAGAATGACTATTCCATCTTCGGCAGGAGAAAAGGAGCGCCCAGGATTACGCGTTGGAGTTCCGTACCTTGGCAGCAGGATCCGGATGGAACGACAGGGCCCTTATCAACCACTACAGGTGTAGTCTCCGGGAGGACGTCCGCAGGGAGCTAGCGTGTCGGGACACCGCTCTTTCATTGGATGAGCTAATTGACATGTCCATCCGACTGGACAACCTGCTGGCTGCCCGCGGGCGTTCGGAGAGGGTCCTGTGTGTTCCACCACCCAGCACCTCCACTCCTGTTTCGATGGCAGGCGGAACATTTCTCGATCACCCCAGGTGAGTCAGCACCAAACTCACCCAGAACCCCTGTTGGTCACATGTTTGTCTTGATTTTTTTCTTAAATTTTTTCCCTCTTCCCAGCATAGGGCGCTAGTCAATTCAGGCGCAGCTGGGAACTTTATGGATCGCGGACTTGCTATTAAATTAGGTGTTCCGCTTGTGCCGATAGATTCTCCCTTTCCGTGCACTACCTAGATAGCTGGCCATTAGGGTCAGGGGTGGTCAGGGAGACCACGATCCCACTGGACATGGTAACGCAGAGGAATCATAAGGAGCGTATCAGTCTCTATATTATTGATTCGCCTGCGTTTCCAGTGGTGTTAGGGATTCCCTGGCTGGCCCGGCACAATCCTAAAATTTTGTGGAACAGGGGGTTCTCCAGGGGTGGTCAGAGGAGTGTTCTGGAAGGTGTCTGGGAGTTTCCGTCGGTGCCACCTCGGTGGAAAGTCCAGACCAGGGTCCCACAGTGAGCATTCCCCCCTCGCATGCCGATTTGGCAATCACTTTTAGTAAAAAGAAGGCGACTAAATTACCACCACATCGACCGAGAAGGGATTGTGCAATAGATCTCCAGGGTAACTCTGCGCTTCCCAAGAGTCACGTGTACCCATTGTCCCAAGAGGAGACGTTGGCTATGGAGACTTATATCACGGAGTCTCTGGGACAGGGGTACATTCGGTCCTCCATTTCACCCGTCTCCTCAAGTTTCTTTTTTGTGAAGAAGAAGGAGGGAGGATTGCGTCCGTGTATTGATTATAGAGGTCTAAATGCCATCACAGTGGGGTTCAGCTACCCACTACCTCTCATTGCTACGGCAGTGGAATCCTTTCAGGGAGCGCAGTTCTTCACAAAATTGGATCTCAGGAGCGCGTATAGCCTGGTGCGTATTCGGAAGGGAGACGAGTGGAAAACCGCATTTAGTACCACATCGGGCCACTATGAGTACTGCGTCATGCCGTATGGGTTAAAAAATGCTCCAGCCATTTTTCAATCCTTTGTAGACGATATTCTCAGGGACCTGCACAGGCAGGGAGTGGTTGTTTATATCGATGACATTCTGATCTACTCAGCCACTCACGCCGCGCATGTGTCTCTAGTACGCAAGATGCTTGGTGGACTGCTGGAGCATGACCTATACGTCAAGGATGAGAAGTGTGTGTTCTCCAAACGAGCCGTCTCCTTTCTGGGTTATAGCATTTCCACCTCGGGGTGACCGCAGTAAGGCCGTGCGTAATTGGCCGACTCCAACCACGGTAAAAGAGGTGCAGCGGTTTTGGGGTTTTGCAAACTACTACCGGAGGTTTATCCGGGGTTTTGGCCAGGTAGCGGCTCCAATTACCTCACTGCTAAAGGGGGCCCCGGTGCGGTTGCGATGGTCAGCAGAGGCGGACAGAGCCTTCAACAGGTTGAGGGCGCTGTTCACGGATGCACCCGTGTTGGCGCATCCGGACCCCTCTCTAGCATTCATAGTGGAGGTGGACGCGTCCGAGGCTGGGGTGGGTGCCGTGCTATCACAGCGCTCGGGTACGCCACCAAAACTCCGCCCCTGCGCTTTCTTCTCGAGTAAGCTCAGCCCAGCGGAGCGTAACTATGATGTGGGGGACCGGGAGTTGTTAGCGGTGGTCAGGGCTCTGAAGGTGTGGAGACACTGGCTTGAGGGGGCTAAGCACCCCTTTCTCATCTGGACCGACCATCAAAATCTGGAGTATATTCGGGCAACTAGGAGACTGAACCCGCGGCAGGCAAGGTGGGCCATGTTTTTCACTCGATTCCGGTTCACTTTATCAAATAGACCGGGCTCCCAGAACGTGAAGGCGGACGCACTGTCCCGCCTTTACGACACGGAGGATAGGTCCACCGAATCTACTCCCATCCTTCCGGCCTCAAAGCTGATGGCACCGGTGGTATGGGAGGTGGACTCGGACATCGAGCGGGCGTTACGGGCTGAACCCGCGCCTCCTCAGTGTCCGGTGGGGCGGAGGTACGTGCCGCTTGGTGTTCGGGACCAACTGATTCGGTGGGCTCACGTCCTACCCTCCTCGGGTCACCCTGGGGAGAGGAGGACAGTGGGGAGCCTTCGGGGATGTATTGGTGGCCTACCTTGGCTAGGGACGTTAAGGTTTATGTCTCCTCCTGTTCGGTATGCGCCCAGAGTAAGGCTCCTAGGCACCTTCCTAGAGGGAAGTTACAACCCCTCCCCGTTCCACAACGGCCATGGTCACATCTATCCGTAGATTTCCTGACCGACCTTCCCCCGTCTCAGGGCAACACCACGGTTCTGGTGATTGTGGATCGGTTCTCTAAGTCCTCCCGTCTCCTCCCGTTGCCCGGTATCCCAACAGCCCTACAGACTGCGGAGGCATTATTCACCCATGTCTTCCGGCACTACGGGGTGCCGGAGGACATTGTTTCTGATCGGGGCCCCCAGTTCACGTCCCGAGTATGGAGGGCGTTCATGGAGCGTCTGGGGGTCTCGGTCAGCCTGACCTCCGGTTATCACCCCGAAAGTAATGGGCAGGTGGAGAGAGTAAACCAGGAGGTGGGTAGGTTTCTGCGGTCGTACTGCCAGGACCGGCCAGGGGAGTGGGCGAGATACATCCCCTGGGCTGAAATGGCCCAGAACTCACTACGCCACTCCTCTACTAATGTGTCCCCCTTTCAGTGTGTGTTGGGGTACAAGCCGGTCCTGGCACCGTGGCATCTGAGCCAGACCGAGGCTCCTGCGGTGGAGGAATGGGTGCAGCGCTCCAAAGAGACCTGGAGGGCCGTCCAGGAATCCCTTCAACAGGCTAGTGGACGGCAGAAAAGGAGTGCTGACCGCAACCGCAGTGAGGCCCCGTGTTTGTACCAGGGGACAGGGTCTGGATCTCGACCCGAAACCTACCCCTCCGCGTGCCCTGCCGGAAGCTTGGGCCGCAGTGTGTAGGGCCGTTCAAAGTCCTGAGGAGAATAAATGAGGTGTGTTATCGATTACAACTCCCTTCCTATTATCGTATTAACCCCTCGTTTCATGTGTCTCTCCTCAGGCCGGTGGTAGCTGGTCCCCTACAGGACGGTGAGGTACTGGAGGTCCCTCCTCCCCCTCTGGACATCGAGGGGTCCCCGGCGTATACGATACGGGCCATTCTGGACTCGAGACGCCGGGTGAGGGGCCTGCAGTACCTCGTGGACTGGGAGGGGTACGGTCCGGAAGAGAGGTGCTGGGTACCCACCAGGGACATTTTGGATCCGTCAATGTTGAGGGATTTCCATCGCCTCCATCCGGATCGCACTGCGCCTCGTCCTCCGGGTCGACCTCGAGGCAGGTGTCGGCGCGCTGCGGGAGCCACGCGTCAAGGGGGGGGGTACTGTCACGACTCCGACCGAAGGTCACTCCCCTTCCCGTTCGGGTGGCGCTCGGCGGTCGTCGTTTCCGGCCTTCTAGCTGCTACTGATTATTTCCTCCCCCTCCTTATGTGTTGATTGAGTGCACCTGTTTTGAATTAGGTAGTAGGCTTTATTTGTCAGCCGGCCCGCAGAGTTCCTTGTGCAGGATTAATTATTGAGACCATCTGTTTTAGTGTACTTGCGTGCACGTCTATGGGTTTTGTGTTTTTCACATTTTGTGGGTTTTCCCTAGACCGTTTAAGTCCCCCTGTTTGGGGGCATTTGTGTGTTCATTACGCCCTGTGTGTTCGTGAGGGTTGGCTTATGTTCGCCGTTTGTCGGTGCATTAAAATAGCACTCACCTGAACTCTCTGCTTCCTGCGCTTGACTCCTCACCCATTACACTAAGATCGTTACACACTGCCTCCGCTACTCCAGAACCATTTCAACATAAACATTTAAACGTCATTAAATCAACAAGGCTATATATGCTAGTTTAGTACACTGAAAACAAACTTAAAGATACCAAAAGCTATTTAGTCCAATCAATGTTGCTAAATACCATGTGGCTGTCCATGGTACTGATTTCTGTCTGTGGTGTGTGAGTGCGTGTGGCGTGTGGACTAGTTGAACACCAATGCCATCCTCCTCCCTTTCATGTTGGAAAACGCTCTATGACACTGTCATACAGTACACTTTTAGTTTGTCATAGGCTACCTAGCTAAAATGCTTGCTAACTTAACTTCTTCGCATGGGCAATAATGAACCAGCTAAGTTATCTAGCTAGCTAACGTGAGCCTACTAGGCTACATATTGAACTTTAATTGTCTCAGGCCAGTGGCACAACGTATTCATTTATGGTTAGATCAGAATTGTTGTCATAATCATTGGCCTGTACAGAGAATTAAGTCAAAACCACAAGTCAAAATTAAGAAAAACCCTTGAATGAGTAGGTGTGTCCAAACTTTTAACTGGTACTGTATATTTATTTTTGGTCACATATTTGTGGAAGCCTGACTTCCCTTATCGACCATGAATACACTGGTTGTTGGCATGTCATGCCTAAGTTTCACTAAAGTAGTCGGCAATATCAGTTGGTTTTGTGATGAATGAGCCATCTGATTTAATGAATGAAGGGGCCAAGTTTGCCTTTTTGCCCAAAATTGCATTTAAGTTGCACCCAAGCTTTTTTCTTTATCATTTATCTTTGTTTCATAGTACAGTTTCTTGTTCTTTTTGTTCTATTTTGAAAATAGTTTAATGTGAAATCGCACTTTCTGCACATTGTTGTTCAAATAATTCATTTAATTTATTATAGCATAATCGTTTGTCTTAAGCATCCCAAATAATGCCATAGATTAACAGTTTTTTTTTAATTGTTGAAGGCGAAAAAGGAATGAATGAAGTAAGATGCAATCCTGATATTCCAACTAATTGTTGACTACTAAAGCCAACGACTTACCGCGGCACTACGGAGTTTTGCTGAAAACATTGGAGAACAAAAATGCTGACAATCAAACACTGCTATTTATTGCTGACCAGCAGATGTCATTAATGTCCATTGTGAACCGGCACAATTTGGTGAAAGCTCCGAAGCCATCGGAAAGCATTGTTTTCCCATCACTGGTTATTTACACCAACACTGGGGTTCTTTTACACAAACAAGTGTTAATGTAACAGTTGCAGAGTTAATTTAACACTTGAATTAGCAGTAGAAATTAAAATAAATAAAATGTAAAAAACACTAGGTAACACTGGCCAATTTGCTAAGTAACTAAATACATCAAGCGAATGTGTAATGTTATGTAGCATCAGAGGACCACATTAGCTAGCTACCTTGCTAACAACCGCTAACTGAATCCCTTTTTGCATTTAGGGTCAATACAGGGCAGGCATAGGATACTAGCTTGCTAGCTAGCTTGCAGCTTGCTTTCAATAATGTTAGAACTCGAACTGGCTAACTACCTAGCCAACTCATTTCAACTTTGACAAATATTTTGATAGCTATCTAATTTGCTAATCCGGGTTAGTTAACTTAACCAGCTAGCATTCGGTGGCTTCGTCTGCTAACCCAAAACAACATGCCTGTTCTCATAAAGGTTTATTGTGTTTTTTCTAGGGCAAAAATAAATGAAGGATTGTGCTTGTCTATTACAAATATAGATAGCTATGGCTCCAGCAGCAAATAGCAAAAGGTATCAGCAAGCATTCAACAATGTACACAGCTAGTTCCATAGTAACAGCATCACCAGCCTGAATCTATTCTGTAGTTACAGTCCCTCTATTAGCATATACATTACTTCCAAACTATAGAAAGTAGTTTTTCTCGCTATATGTTTATTGAGTGATGATATTTTATTTCATTCACAGGCTGCATACAAAACCTGGTGGATTTGTTGTTCAGCAGCATCATGTAAACCATATCAGGAGCTGTTACAGAAGGCTGAGGCAGTGGCCAGACACCAGTCCTGCATCACGGTAATGGGGGACACTTGAATCAGACTGATCACATTTGATCTAGTTAATGCTCCAAATACTATCTCTCCTGGAATTGATCGAACCACCATTGAAAATGTAATCAATGCTGTGTGTCTTTTATGTTCTAAGAAGGTGCCCCTTTCCACTTTGCCAATGGACTACCCCTGGCGGAGTGAATAATGCCAACCAGTCAGTATCAAGCTGGCACATTTCCCTTGTGAATTAGCTGTGAATCGGGATCTGTGATTGGCTATGTTCAACCGTGTATTTACTGTTGGCTTCCATGACTGTATGGTGACAGTATTTCTCTCTCTCGTTCCTCCCTGTGATATAGGAGCTGGGTCAGATATACTGTAGAAGCTGAAGTCGGGTGCCTTCATGACCAGTATCTGGGATTAGAGGGGCATGGAACTGGGCTATGCTGCCATGCTCATCAGGCATTGGCCAACACCTCAGAAGGGACAATTACTAATAATACAATTTAATAATATCACCCGTACATGGTACTATCAATTAGGTACTATCAATTGGTACTATCAATTGGGTGTTGGGGGGCTGTGTATACTTTAAACACGTCAGTGTACTCCTGTCTTATATGGGACACCATACATGGGAAGAATAATATTTGCGCATTGTTATATTAGCAGAACACTGGTTCTACAGTATTATGTGAAGTGTGGTTTATTGTTCATGGAGCTGTTACGCTTGAACATTAGGCCAAATGAAGTGTTTTGATATCTACATAAGTCCAGCAATTGCACTCTTCTCATATTACTCTGTGGGCTACTGACCGATGCAAAGCTTCCTCCTGGAGTAGCCTACAGAGTGGTATAGGAAGAGTGCAATCCTCCTGCATCTCACATCTGCCTGTAGTTATTGAACTCTGCCTGGGTTGAAGCAAACCCTGTCATTTCCAGGATGGAGTGTCATGCACTCCACCCCTCCTGACAACTGACTGCACCGGTCCATAACCTGTAATACATAACATAGATGGAAGGGACTTCATCAACCACTGGAAACTTGAAGACAAAACCTCACCCAGAGAGCTGTGCATGTTAGTGTGTGGTTAGACAGCCAAATCTTTGGATTTGGCCATATAGACAAATATAACCCCATTCTTGTTCTGGTTAGACAGCTGGAATTGTACTCTACTCGCAAATCATTTGTATTTGCTAATGACGTGTAGGCATACTTATAAGCACATGAACATGATATTTACAGCATAAAATGTTTTGTCTTTGTAACACAAACACACATCAATTTTTAGTTGATAAATGTATCTACTTTCAAGCCGGGCAATGTTTGTGCAATGTCAACATGTATGCAACACCTGTGGGGAGATTAGTAGTTCTGGGATTTGTCCCCCGGGAAAGATCTAATAATGGACATAAGGAGAAACGAGAAGAGACAAAACTAGCCAGTTATAGAATATTGTGTTTTCAACTCGCAGTTGATACTGTTTCTACGGTAACATGTCTTCACATGAGGTAATGAAACTTTGAAAGTAAGTTGTAAGCTACTTTCATAGCAAAGTGTTGCGGAACAGGTGTCTTATGAAACAGACACTGGCTCATGATATCTTAGCATAACTGGGTTGACAGATACATATCCGCTAGTCTAGCCTGCTGCAGCTATCCTTAAGCTATGCTAGCTAGCGGGTTTCAGCTTGACTAAACAGAACTGAATTAGCTGACAATCTTGAGATGGCGAGTCAGTCAAAGGAAGGAGTCCTCAACCTCAAAACCTTGTTCTCTCCATAGCAACGTTAGCTTAGCTTACCTGGCTGTACTCACTACTGCCATAGTTTGATGTGATTGAATGGCAAAGAAGCACCCAAGAAACACCCACATCAAACCACACACCCAAGACAACTCTCGTATTGCTTCAGTCATGGCCTCGAGCATTTCTTAATTACCAAGCTTTATAACAAGGCCAAATCAGGAAGTTCAGTCGTTCTTTAATCAGTGTGAGTTTGGTGGACTTAAAATGGATAAGAATTTGAGCTAATGTGTTCAAGTTTGTTCACTCAACAAAACTCTGTTCGAAGTGAGCTGAATTTGAAAAAGCTTAAAGCTACAAATTCATGTTTGCCTTTGGAAGGCCACACCATATGTTGGTTCAGCTTTATGCCCAAATTTTGAATAAACTCACAATCCTATTGCAGCTGGTTACCTTACAATTGTATGTTCAGTAATCCATGAGTTTCAGACCACTGCATTACGGTTGAACTAAACCCTCAAAGAAAGGCATTAGGATATATGTAATGCATTATCATAAAGAGTTTAATAACACAGGCAAATATGCAAATTGGATGTTCACTTAACTTAAAATTCTAATTGGAGTGAAAGTACAATTCAACTTCCGAATGGACTGTAATGTTGGTTCAGCTATATGCTCAAATGCTGAGCGAACTCACAATCCTATCGCAGCTGGATGCCTTACAATTGTATGTTGAATCAACTTGATTTTTTTACAGTGTGGCTTCAATATGGAAATATATTGGTGTGCTCTGATTGTCACGTTCTGACCTTAGTTCCTTTGTTTTGTATTTGTTTTAGTATGGTCAGGGCGTGAGTTGGGGTGGGCAGCCTATGTTATTTTTTCTATGATTTGGGATTTCTGTGTTTGGCGTGGTATGGTTCTCAATCAGAGGCAGCTGTCAATCGTTGTCCCTGATTGAGAACAATACTTAGGTAGCCTGTTTTCACCCTTGAGTTGTGGGTGATTGTTTTCTGTTTTGTGTCTGCACCAGACAGAACTGTTTGAGTTCATTTCATTCTCTTTGTTGTTTTATTCTTTAGTGTTCTGAGTTATAATAAATATCATGAACACTTACCACGCTGCGCATTGGTCCTCCGATCCTTCCTACTACCCCTCCTCGTCAGAGGGGGGGCACACGGGTAGTCAGGTAGGAGACCTGAGCCAACTCCCCGTGCTTACCGTGGAGAGAGCTGGACTGGGCAGGCACCGTGTTATGCAGTGAGGCGCACGGTGTCCCCGGTGCACAGGCATAGCAGCGCCTCGTTACATAGCAGCGCCTCGTATCGGCCGAGCTAGAGTGGGCATCGAGCCAGGTGCCATGAAGCCGGCTCAGCGCATCTGGTCTCCAATGGGTCTCCTCGGGCCGGGGTACATGGCACCAGCCCTACGCATGGTGCCCCCGGTTCGCCAGCACAGCCCAGTGCGGGCTATTCCACCTCGCCGCACTGGCCTGGCTATGGGGAGCATCCAGCCAGGTAGGGTTGTGCAGGCTCGGTGCTCGAGACCTCCAGTACACCTCCACGGTCAGGTCTATCCGGTGCCTCCTCCACACACCAGGCCTCCGGTGGCAGCCCCCTGCACCAGGCTGTCTCTCCGTCTCCTCCCTACAGGTGCTCCCGCCTGTCCAGCGGTGCTAGAGTCTCCCGCCTGTCCAGCGGTGCTAGAGTCTCCCGCCTATCCAGAGGAAGACAACCGTTACACTGATCCTTTTGCAGGGCTTGAAGAGAAAATGACTATGCAAAATGACTGTGCAAAATGTTCCAGGGTGTGGCACGGTAGTTGTGTCTCTGCTGGGGGGTCAAGAGACAACCACAGTGTCCACTGTGCAATGTTCAGGAGAGAATGCTCCCTTCCCTGCTTCAACAAAGTCCCATACGGAGAAGTGTGTGCCCCTGCATCGCCAAAACTTTAGTGGACAGTGTTTATGGCCTAGTCAAAGTGTTCATCTGCCTCGGGACAACTGCTATGGTTGTTCCTTTATTTGCTCCGCCA
Source organism: Oncorhynchus keta (assembly GCF_023373465.1). NCBI lineage: Eukaryota > Metazoa > Chordata > Actinopteri > Salmoniformes > Salmonidae > Oncorhynchus > Oncorhynchus keta. The sequence continues at coordinate 33,896,142 of NC_068449.1, read as the reverse complement.
ATCTACATTCACCAAATGGACACACCATGTCGGTCAATATGTATCATGTACCCAGTGCTCGTTTGGAATGTGCCATTCTTTAAAGGGGATGGTTAGAAATACTGAACCATAATGATTTCAGTTGAAGGGAAAATTGACCACCGCTCCGTCCTGAGAATAATTGTGATTACTGCTTGTGTGTGAGGAAAGCGTCTCGGGCTCTTTTTAAAATGTCGAGACCAGAATACGGGGACTTTTGCACATGTGTCAATTGTTTGTCGGTGTTTATCAGTGCCCCATGAAATATATGTTCATCAGTGAATTTACAGTTAACCCCAACATATTCCCATAATAATTTAGGATGTTTGGTTATGGACATTTTGATGATTCATTAAATACAATATACATTCAAACCATTCTCATTCTCCAAGAGGAAATGTTGTTTGGAGATCTCACAAACTGCTCACAAACCTTTGATTTATTGAATTACATTTACCAGTTTACTGTCAATTTCTTCATTGTCTTTGTCTGGAGAGCTTGAGTCCAGTTAAAGGTCCCGAACAGTCATTCTGATTCCCCTGTAAAATAGCCTTTTGAGTGATTCAAATACCACCCATAACATTTTTGGGGGATATATACTTTTTTATTTCTCTCATGGCTAACAACCAGGAAGTTTGAAAAGACAGGCTGGGTGTGCGGGAAGCTTAAATTCATGAGCTCACCTAGACTAACAGCTCTTTGAAACACACACAGTTAAAGTTGGAAGTTTACATAAACCTTAGCTAAATATATTTAAACTCCGTTTTCACAATTCCTGACATTTAATCCGAGAAAAAAACCCTGTCTTAAGTCAGTTAGGATCACCACTTCATTTTAAGAATGTGAAATGTCAGAATAATAGTAGAGAGAATGATTTATTTCTGCTTTTATTTCTTTCATCACATTCCCAGTGGGTCAGATGTTTACATACACTCAATTAGTATTTGATAGCATTGCCTTTAAATTGTTTAACATGGGTCACACGTTTCGGGTAGCCTTCCACAAGCTTCCCACAATAAGTTGGGTGAATTTTGGCCCATTCCTACTGACAGAGCTGGTGTAACAGAGTCAGGTTTGTAGGCGTCCTTTCTCACACACACTTTTTCAGTTCTGTCCACACATTTTCTATAGGATGAGGTCAGGGCATTGTGATGGCCACTCCAATACCTTGACTTTGTTGTCCTTAAGCCATTTTGACACAACTTTGGAAGTATGCTTGGGGTCATTGTCCAGTTGGAAGACCCATTTGTGACCAAGCATTAACTTCCTGATTGATGTCTTGAGATGTTGCTTCAATATATCCACATAATTTCCCTACCTCATGATGCACCAGTCCCTCCTGCATATTTTTTGAAGTGCGCCAGTCCCTCCTGCAGAAAAGCACCCCCACAACATGATGCTGCCACCCCGTGCTTCACAGATAGGATGGTGTTCTTCGGCTTGCAAGCCTCCCTCTTTTTCTCCAAACATAACGGTGGTTAGTATGGCCAAACAGTTCTATTTTTGTTTCATTAGACCAGAGTACATTTCTCCAAAAAGTACGATATTTGTCCCAATGTGGAGTTGCAAACCGCAGTCTGGCTTTTTTATGTCAATTTTGGAGCAGTGGCGTCTTCCTTGCTGAGCGTCCTTTCAGGTTATGTCGATATATGACTCATTTTACTGTGGATATAGATACTTTTGTACCTGTTTCCTCCAGCATCTTCACAAGGTCCTTTGCTGTTGTTCTGGGATTGATTTGCACTTTTAGCACCAAAGTGCATTCATCTCTAGGAGACAGAATGCTTCTCCTTCCTGAGCGGTATGATGGCTGCGTGCTCCCATGGTGTTTATACTTGCATGCTATTGTTTGTACAGATGTGGTACCTTCAGGCATTTGGATATTGCTCCCAAGGATGAACCAGACTTGTGGAGGTCTACACATTTTTTTCTGAGGTCTTGGCTGATTTCTTTTGATTTTCCCATGATGTCAAGTAAAGAGGCACTGAGTTTGAAGGTAGGCCTTGAAATACATCAACACTGTCACTAAACAATTGTTGGAAAAATAATTTGTGTCATGCACAAAGTGGATGTCCTAACCGACTTGCCAAAACTATAGTTTGTTAACAAGAAATCTGTGGAGCGGTTGAAAAACGAGTTTTAATGACTCCAATCTAAGTGTATGTAAACTTCCGACTTCACATGTATGTCGAGAAACTTGTATGCAACGAGCAGTGTTGCAGTAAAATCATCTCAAGCTTATTTGGTGACACACAAACCAACTCAAACAGTATTGAAATTGCATTCACCTTTTATACATCTCCCATTTAGCAATGCTCCTGTGATGTGGTTCACGCAACACTGACGGATGTGTTGACATGACAACTGCATCAGCGTTTTGAACGACCCTTCCCATCCTTTTGTTCTGAAGACCTACAGTAGCTATTCAGGAACTAGCTAACACCAGACACAGATGAAAAGGGAGACATATACGTTTCTTTGCTGTAGATATATAGTGAAACGTTTAATAATATTTGCTGACACCCTGCAGTAACACTTTGGCACCAGTAGAGTAGCTATTTAGCTATATAAACCACGCCCCTATGCAAACTGACCTAGAATATGTAGCCAAGCTTGAAATACACAATACCTAGGTGTCTGGTTAGACTGTAAACTCTCCTTCCAGACTCACACTAAGCATCTCCAATCCAAAATTAAATCTAGAATTGGCTTCCAATTTCGCAACAAGGCATCCTAAACTCATGCTGCCAGACATACCCTCGTAAAACTGACCATCCTACCGATCCTTGACTTTGGCGTTGTCATTTACAAAGTAGCCTCCAACACTCTACTCGGCAAATTGGATGCAATCTATCACAGTTCTATCCGTTTTGTCACCAAAGCCCCATATACTACCCTTCACTGAGACCTGTATGCTCTTGTTGGTTGGCCTCGCTTCATATTTGTCCCATGTGTAACTCTGGGTTGTTGTTTGTGTCGCACTGCTTTGCTTTATCTTGGCCAGGTCGCAGTTGTAAATGAGAACTTGTTCTCAACTGGCCAACCCGGTTAAATAAAGGTGAAATAAAAAAAAACATGCCTTCTTTGATATTGATTTCAAGGCGATACTTATTTAAATTAGGTAAGAAAACATCATGCTACCATTGGTGTGTTAAAATGAGAGTTAGGGTGATACCCTTAATATTCCCATCTTCTGAATCCAAGCATTTGACATGGGGGAGGGGACCAGTAACTTTATGATAAAACTTTATCAATGTAGAAGCAGCAATAATTGTTCATGCTTTGGTCATCATACTTTGATCTGGTTTCATCCAAAAATCATCAAATTTCATGAAAAACAGGATTTTGACTGTTCATAATCTTTAATGTTGTGTGAACGTGCCCGCTTTAGTGCGTATAGATATACATGGCCTGAGCACCAAGAATAAGTGTGGCCAAAATGTATTTAAGTTCCCGTTTGGGGATGTTCTTGTTAGTCACTTTTTGGGTAACTCAAGGGGAGGCTGTATCTGAGCCTGGTAGACCACACCTGTGCTTTATTGGTTAAGACAGGTTTTGCAAGGGCCTACCGAGTGGCGCAGTGGTCTAAGGCACTGCATCGCAGTGAGGTGTAACGACAGATCCGGGCTGTGTCACTGCCGGCCGTGACTGGGAGACCCATGAGGTGACGCACAATTATACGAGCATTGTCTGGGTTAGGGGAGGGTTTGGCCGGCCTGGATTTCCTTGTCCCATCGCACAGATTATTATTTTTCTAGCGACTCCTTGTGGTGGGCTGGGTGCCTGCAAGCTGACCTCGGTCGCTAGTTGGATGGTGTTTCCTTCGACACATTGTGTCAAGATACAGTGCGGCTTGGCAGGGTCGTGTTTCGAAGGACGCATGGCTCTCAACCTTTGCCTCTCAATCTCGGTCCTTAAGACTGCTAGAAGGACCTTCCTTTACGCTGAATAAGTGCTGAATAAGTGAAGTGCTTAACAGAATGAAAGAATTGCAGGAGCTGTCTTTTTCCAAATCGTCCCATCAGACTAATTCACAAATGACATTATGCTATAAAGATTTCTGATTATTCACTGTGAAGGGTTCATACACATTTCCATGACTTCTCCATGACTTTTAACAACATTTTCATGACGAGTATTATAGCCTACACACACACACACACACACACACACACACACACACACACACACACACACACACACACACACACACACACACACACACAAAGTAGAACTACACTGTTAGTCACATGATATGATCATGTGGTGTACCCTCCATCTGGAGAGCTCCTGGGTGTTCAGGCGTTGCTTTTTATACAGCCCTGAAACACCCAGGTCTGCTTATCTGTTGAGCAGCTCATGTTTAGGCTACAATGTGGTTAGACCAGTAGCTATCCTGGAGGATGGTTGCCCCCAAAATAGTACAACCAAATACTCTTGTCTTTATAAAAATGAATCAGGGATGAAATGGATAAGGTAGGCTTTTCAAAGCAAGCTATCGAACTAGACATGTTTATATTTAAGGCTGTAATATTAATGTTTCAGGGGCCATCAATTATGCAATGACATGGCTAGTGTTTAATAGAGGGGAATCCCAGCTTCCCAAAGGTGCAGATTTATTTAGGCTGTCTACAGTACCGGTGGCAAGGCAACAGCAACATGAACACTTAGTTAACTGTAGTTAACTAGCGAGTTATGTTTGGAGTTGGCTATGTAGTTAGTCTGTCATTCTTTCATACCTGCTGCTACGCTCTCTCTTTGGGCAACGGCCCACTCGGCAATGGCCCACTCAGCAACGGCCCACCCAGCACTAGCACATACGAAGCACACACATGCACACACTGAAGTGTCATTCTGATTATGTCTACAATGTAGATTTGTAAGTGATTGATAACATTTTAAAAAATGTGCCTTCATGAATTGCTTTGTTTTTAATTACCCTATAACCCCAAATTTGACCATTTGGAATTACGCATCATGCGCGTTCAGGCAGACGCATTTTCAATCTCTGCAATCCCTGGACAGCTACGGGCCAAGTCAAGCACAGGATACAAGGGAACTGAGATCGGCTAGATTTCTCCCAACCTTTCACTTCAAAAGTACTCAATGATCTCGGTGTCTCTGCACTTGAACTTCATGTTTATTGTGGAATAGCGTGATATAAGCAGAATTCGATATAATTCCAAAGCAAGAACCCCCTTGCTGATGTAGCCCCCTCGCTGATTTCAACTGCCCCCTTAGTCACTTTATCCAGGTGCCGGGACTGCAAATGGGACTGTATTCCCTACATAGTGCACTACTTTTGACCAAACCCTATGGGCCCTGGTCAAAAGTAGTGCACTATAATAGGGAACAGAGTACCACTTGGAATACAACCATGCCTGCCGGATCATAACACTTGCCTGGGCAAGAGCAACTCTTTTAATCAGTCACGTTGAATGTGTGGAGAGTCACTAGAAAGGACAGTTGTTCCCAGGCTGCATCGCAAATGGCATCCTATTCCTCATATAGTGCACTACTTTTTCTGGTCAAAAGTAGTGCACTACATAGGGAATAGGGTGCCATTTGGGATGCAGCCCTAGTGTTCCGTGGTATCAATGTAATCTGCTGCCAGATGCACAAGATCATTATCTTAATAATGGCCATCAAAATCATATTTTAATGCTGAGTTTGGCACTGGCAGGCAGGCAGTTCCACCCCAGGGAGGGAAGGGCTTGGTACAGACAGACATACTGCTCCTAGATGTTATCCACCACAGACAGCGATATCAGATCTGCCTCGGAGGATGTGTGGCTTCCCAAAAAGAGAGCTGGCGAGGAACAAAAACCTCTTAGAGTAACTTCCAGGACAACGAGAAGAGGACAAAGACAAATGCACCAATAATGCTATGAAATCCTCCCCGTCCATGTAGATGTCATATTTGTCTCTGTCTGTCTCTGTCTCCCTCTGTCTGTCTCTCTCTCTCTCTCTCTCTCTCTCTCTCTCTCTCTCTCTCTCTCTCTCTCTCTCTCTGTGTTTCTCTTTCGCTCTGTCTCTGTATCTCTGTCTGTCTCTCTGTCACTCCCTCTCTCTCTGTCTCTACCTGTAGTGGAGGGCTAAAGGGCTATATTATTCTTGACTACTTGACCATGACTGAGAACTTGTCCGAACATGCACCAGGAGCATGACTAGAAGGTGCAAGGAGTGAACTCACATCTAGAGTGAGAACAGCTTGAGAGACAGAAACCTTTGGTACACTATCTCACTCTCCCTCCCTGTCTCTCTATCTGGCAGATACACAGTTCTCTCAGGGACATGGCTTGCAGGATTTATTACTATGCATGCAAATCATAATACCACTTCTTTTGCATGTCTAACACATGAGTTTGAAACCTCTCAGGCGATAATACCACAAACACACACACACACACACACACCATCATACACTTGCCAAAAACAATGCTGTGGCGTGCAGAGAGATCAGGTTAAGGAGTAAAGTCATAATTTAACAAGTCTACACTTGATGAGAGCAGATGAGAGCAGATTCCAGATCCAATTTGGCTCTTTTATGACATTTTATAAAACAGGAAGTAATAAACACATTTTGACATTTTGTAGGTTGAAACCTCTTCAGATTTTCTTTTTCAAGAGTGTCAAATGTAAAAAATTAAAACAAACAAATAATACTTAGTAACAAGAAGAATATGGAAACGACTGTCTAATAATTATAACAATTAAATAATCATTTTAAACAAAAACCATATACCAAAAGATACAGTGCCTTCGGAGAGTATTCAGACTTTTTACACATTTTGTTAGTTACAGCCTTATTCTAAAATGGATTCTTTTTTTGCTTTTCCTCAGCAATCTACACACAATACCCCCTAATGACAAAGCAAAAACAGGTTTTATACATTTTTGCTCATTTGTAATAAAAAAAAAACAGAAATATCACATTTACAAAAGTATTCAGAACCTTTACTCAGTACTTTGTTGAAGTACCTTTGGCATTGACTACAGCCTTGAGTCTTCTTGGGACGCTAAAAGCTTGGCACACGTGTATTTGGGGAGTTTATCTCATTCTTTTCTGCATATTCTCTCAAGCTCTGTCAGGATGAATGGGGAGTGTTGTTGCACAGCTATTTTCAGGTCTCTCCAGAGATGTTTGATTGGGTTCAAGTCCAGGCTCTGGCTGAGCCACTCAAAGACATACAGAGACTTGTCCAAAAGCCACTCCTGCATTGTCTTGGCTGTGTTCTTAGGGTCATTGTCATGTTGGAAGGTGAACCTTCGCCCCAGTCTGAGGTTCTGAGCACAATGGAGCAGGTTTTCATCAAGGATCTCTCTGTACTTTGCTCTGTTTATCTTTCCCTCGATCCTGACTAGTCTCCCGGTCAAGGCAAAGGATGGCTACTACAAAGGGTGGCTACTAACATAGATTTAGATTTTTTTTAAACACTTCGTAACACTGGTTACTACATCATTCCATATATGTTATTTCAAAGTTTTGATGTCTTCGCTGTTATTCTACAATGTAGAAAATAGTAAAAAATAAAGAAAACCCTTGAATATACACTAGGACCAGGTGTGTCCAAACTTTTGACTGGTACTGTATATACAGTATATATATATATATATATATATATATATATATATATATATATATATATATACGTAAGCATGTGTCAAATTTCATGATCATATAATGATTCAAAGAGGTAGATACCAGCACTGAAAGGAGAAGTAAGCGAGAGAGAGAGAGAGAGAGAAGGAGAACGGGAGAGAATGAGTAGAGGAGGGAGGCCTATTTATCACTCTAATTACGTGAGAAAGATCAGAACCCCGGTGCGTTGTGGGATGGTCTGACTCATGGAAACGTCTCCTAAGGAGGTCGCAGCCCAGCCAGCCAGCCTGGCTGAATATTAATAGAGGGATGGAGGGATGAGAGAGAGGGAGGCGAGGTGTGGACAAGGGGATGCCTTTTATTAGCGAGGCTAATGATGCACTTGAGTAAACCTCCTTTCCAATATCTGGGCTGTTGCTCTGACCTCTCTCTTTCACTCTCGCTCTCTCTCTCTTTCTGTCTTCCTCTCTTTTTTTGTGGCCTGTTTTGAATAGAATGCCTGTCAGATGTGGACGTGGGCAGGTCAGATAATTCCGATCCTAATATTGCACACTGCCAGGCATGATGATGCAACGTTAACTCCTCACATGCCCAGGACTCTACTGTGTACAAGAGACTGTGCTGTGTCCCAGGAGTGAACTGTGCATCAGGCCCGGGATTGTGTAAGCTCTTTCAATGTACTTCCGGTTCATAAAAACATGTTGTTTGTTTATAGGATAATTGACATATACTGTATGTTTTAAGTGAATACAATCTCCAGAACATCATCCGTCCTCATACTCAGGCAATACCTCAAGGTTGACTAACTGTACTTTCTCTTTGTGGTGTACACACGAAACAATGAGGGTTTCTCAAGGGGTTTTGGAAAGGGTGACCCAAAGAACCCTTTGAGCCCTTTAATGGTTATTTGCAGAAGAAAAAAAACGACGTGTTATTGTTGGGGCGGTGGCTCATTCGAATATTTTGGGGGCGTAGTTTGAGCACGGCTCTTATCGTGCAACCAATAGTGAGAGTGTTGTTCCACTTTATCGAATGTGTTTGTGTTATGCCATTACATGTTATCTATGACACTAGCCAGTGAAGGTGTCTTCTGAAAGATACTGGGCTAACGGCCCTGCTGCACTATAGCCACCCGGCATTGCCATCAGCCATTGACAGAATACTTCCTTTGAAATCAATGAAAGCTGCTATACTGCCCACGTGTGTTTGCGTTGTGTCACGTCCAATGGCAGCGTCCAGGCTCAAGGATGGCCTCGCTTCAATTCTCTATGGCTGTCCCTTCTATCTTGTGAACGGAAATAATCAAAAATAATGTTGATTCTGGTTGCGTATAGCCTCGACTGTACACCACTGGTTATTTTACTTCATGAAGTCAGTAAGCTAGCTTGCAGAAACTCTCGCTTGCTCGCCCCGTTGACTCTGTTCACAATGTAAACAAAAGCAACTTGGGCAATGTTAGTGCAGCCACTAGCAACAATTGAATGAGTACTTGCGAACGTGTGTAGGTCCTTCAAATAGCCGAAGAGTCTCTCAGGCATTACAGTAAATAGCTTATTTATTAATCCTTTAGTAGCACCGGAAATGGTTTGTTCTCAACCAACAAGAAGACATAAACTGTGTCCCAAATGGCACCATATTCCCTTTGTAGTGCACTCCTTTTGAACACTGCCCATTCCCCCTTTAGAAGAAAGTGGTTATCTAGAATCTAAAAGGGTTAGGAGAACCCTTTGAAGAACCATTTTTGGTTCCAGGTAGAATGCTTTTGGTTCCAGGAAGACCCGTTTTGGGTTCCATGTAAAAACTTTTCCACAGAGGGTTCTACAGTACATGAAACGCAAAAGGGTTCTACCTGAATCCAAAACGGTTCTCCTTTGGGGACAGACGAAGAACCCTTTTGGAACCCTTTTTTCTAAGAGTGCACGGTCCGGGTCAAAAGTAGTGCACTATATAGGGAATATGCTGCCATTTGGGACACATCCATAAGTTTACAGTACAGAGACTGAGACACAAAGAGAGATCCCTGTGAAATGTGTCCAACCTGTCTAGCAAATATTTCCCCCTTCAGAAATGATAGTCTCCTGTAAATCACGGTACCATTGTCGGGTCTTGTTCCGCTGGAATGTGGTTGCTTCTACCAGACCAAATGGCATGCACAGAGGGGAACGAGGGAGAAGGAGAGAGGGAGAGATCGAGAGGGGGAGAGAAAGAGAGGGTTAGAGAGAGAAAGAGAGACAGTGAGAAAGAGAGTGAGAGAGAGAGCGAGAGAGAGAGAGAGAGAGAGAGAGAGAGAGAGAGAGAGAGAGAGAGAGAAGTAAGGAGAAAGAAAGAGAGAAAAGCTTGAGGGAACTCTCCATTTGATAGCATGTAAAGTATGTACAAATACCACAAAGCATTCGCAAACTGCCCTTTTTCTTTTAATCTTGCTACATGGGAATATTGCAATAACCGTTCAATCTGATCGCAAGCCCAGATTTTCAAAAGGTCAACTTATCTCGCTGACGCACATATGCAAGCCCAGATTGCAGATATGCAAGCCCAAGCGATGGAGGGAGAGAGAAGAAAAAATATGTAATGATAATTCGCTGCTCAGACAATGAAAGGGAAGAAAAGATGTTATCATTAAATAAAATATATACATATTGGGACAGGTTTTTGCTAGACTCTCTCTGGCAAATGGTAAGAGCTTTTGCTTATCAAATACAATGGGCAAGATTGAAACACCCAATTCTGGGCCTGGGTGCCCCCTCCCCTCCCCCTCACTATGTTAGTCTGAACCTTGCTCAAATGGAGTTAGAATGCCTGTAAGTTCTGTATCTCTCTCTCTCCCCCTCTCTGTATCTCTCCCCCCCCTCTCCCTCTCTCTCTCCCTCTCCCTCTCCCTCCTCTCTCCCTCTCCCTCTCCCTTTCCCTCTCCCTCTCCCTCTCTCTCCCTCTCTCTCTCTCTCTCTCTCTCTCTCTCTCTCTCTCTCTCTCCCTCTCTCTCTCTCTCTCTCTCCCTCTCCCTCTCCCACTCTCTCCCTCTCTCTCTCACTCCCTCTCCCTCTCCCACTCTCTCCCTCTCTCTCTCACTCCCTCTCCCTCTCCCACTCTCTCCCTCTCTCTCTCTCTCTCCCTCTCTCTCTCTCTCTCCCCCCTCATCTAAGGTCAAAATCTAAATGTAAAAGGGCTCCACTTTTCTCTGAGAGTAATGAAGGTCTGAGGGGGTGGGGGGTTGAGTGAGGGTGGGTGGTGTGGGCGATTGATGGAGGGTGGAGTGGGCAAGGGGGTTGAGGGAAGGAGGGGGTGGCTGCTTTAAGAGCTGAAGAACTTGCCATTGACCACAGGCTTAGGACAACACCACAAGTCCCCGCCTCGCCTCTCTTAATGGTGAGAGAGAAGGATATAATGTTTCAGTCGCTCTCTCTCAGGCCCTGTGCTGGTCTAGCTGTATACCACCATGAGTTATGAAGTATAAAACCCTCCAGAACAGGTCTGAGTGGTTCTGACAAATAGGACAAGCTGGCTGCTTTAACCTCTGAGTTTCTGTACCAGTTGATCTGGACCAGCCAGGAGGGAACCATGGAACAGCCAGAGAAGAGAGATCGAAAGGAAGGCTATATGACGGCCAAAATGAATGCCAGAGACAGACAAGAAGAGATGGTGAATAAGACAGCCAATATATAGGAAATGTCAGGGCAAGGCCAGTGAGAAGGGCTTTACGCAGGGCCGAAAGGGTAATCAGATAAGATTGAGAGAAGAGACAGCAAAATAGAGATGAGGGAAAGAAAATAGAGAGAAGCGCAGAGAGAATCCAAGGTTGGGCCAGATAGCAGCCGAGGAAGTGACAAATATGGGCCAATTGGGGGCACTGTAATAGTGCCGGGCCGGAGACAGTGGAGAGGTAGGGGGAAGAAACACAGATATAATGGCCAGAGCAAAGTCAGAGAGGAGCCACAGAAGGGCGATGGAGAACAAAGGGAGGTCTAAGGGGAGGCCAGATGAGAGAACAGCTAGACTGAGAAAAAGATAGAGAGGTTGAGAGAAGGTCAGAGACAGAGAGAACCAGAGAGAGTCAGAAAGGGTTGAGAGAATGATAGTCCATGTCAGAGACAGAGAGAGAACCAGTCAGACAACAGTGGGCCAGAGGAGTGCATGATTCTTCCTCCTGTCTCCCTCAACAAAAGAACCAATGGTGAAGTGCAATCTGGTCCTTGGCATGTGAGCACAAGGTGACCGTGGAATGGGCGAAGAAACTCTTGGGTGGTGACTATTGACCTCTGTTTTGAAAATGATGTGCTGCTCTACAGCCTTTTGAATTATTAAGGTTTGAAAAGGTGAGCAAACCTTACGAGCAGCACTTATTGTAAAAGCGGAGTGGAATGAAAACAGTAAATGGGGGGAAAGTGAGAACTACAGACATAATATTATATTTAGGGGGTTCATCTGAACCAGGAATAATGTGATATACTGTATTTCCAAAGATACTTATGTCAATCCACTCTTTGTCGTCCCCCCCTCCCCCCTTCCCCCTCAAATATTAACTCACGACCCATATCCAACCAGCACTCAATTTCCCCAGGTCTGTCTGAATCAGTCCATTCATCTTCCCCCAGAGAGTCAATAGATCCCCAGCTCCCTGGTCATTTACCCTGGAGTCTCTCTGGTCAGAGCCAGTGGTCACTTAGCTGGTGTTTAGTAACAGGATACAGGTTTTCTCTGGGGCCTAGCAGGACTTTTCCCTGCAGCCAGATGAAACAGCAGAGGGCTGTGTGAAGCTAAGTAGAGGTGGTGTGTGGCCGGCATCACACCGCAGAGCCCATAGAGCATCCAGTTCACCGGGGGCCTGGTTTTTACTCTGCCCTGTCATTTCGGTCTAACCCCATGCAGTCGCTCCCCTCAGAGCAAACTATTGATTGTGTATTTTAGGGGGGGATTTTAAAAAGTAGATGCTTTTTCTTTATAGTAATATAGCTGGTTCCTTTTCTTGTTCTTACTGTATCTATGCAGGGGTAAGTGGGAGAAAAAGGGGTCTGCTAGGCTCAGGGAGGGAGAATCACATGTGGCTCTGGTTAAAAGTAGTGCACTATAGGGGGAATAGGGTGCCATTTGGGATATAGCAAGAGTTGCCCATCAGGGCAAGTGATAGCGTCACCGATCTCCACCCCCGGGAGTTCCCAAGATAATTGCAGGCTTCTACAATAAAAAATGAATGTGTCTGAGTGAGATTTGAAAAGGAGAACAAAAATAAATAAGACGTTTTATATTTTAATTGAGATGGATTTACGTTTGCGGAAGGCGTAAGCTGCATGCATTTTAAAGCAGAGGCTGAGACGCTTTCCTCCGTCAATAACACTGTGCCGACCTGGTGGCATACCTAGAAGCATTCCAATCCCTGACCTCAATTTGCGAACTTAATAAAAAGGTCTGAGGAAATGTACCCCTTTAGTGCGCTACGTAATTACAAATGTTTGGATTTCTCCTTGAGGAAGAATGCAATACCTCTGTCACTTGGCTAGCTTACATACTGCAGGCCAATCGACTCCTGTGGAATCCACAGCATTAACCTCTCGGACACATACTCATCCAGCTGTAAATTAGAGACTAATTAAAATGGGCTCATTATCTTAACACCATCATAGACTTGGAAGCACACACATTCGCGTTCATCATCTTTACGCTATCACGCTGATTTCCTCAGTGTCCACATCACTCAGTGTCTATCATGGTCAAAGCACACCAACACAGTTGTTAAAAGGGCACAGCAACGCCGCTTCCTCCTCAGGAGGCTGGAAAGATTTAGCATGAGTTATACCACTGCACCATTGAGAATATCTTGACTGGTTGCATCACCACTTGGTATGACGGCCCTCTATACCAGGCGGTGTCAGAGGAAGGCCCTAAAAATGGTCAAAGAGTCCAGCCACCCAAGTCATAGACTTTTCTCTCTTCTACCGCACGGCAAGCGGTACCAATGCACCAAGCCTGGAACCAATAGGATTCTGAACAGCTTCTACCCCCATAAGACTACTAAATAGTTAGGTAAATAGTTAACCTGGGCTATCTGATTGACTCTTTTTGCCTAAACATTATTGACTCATCACATACGCTGCTGATAATGTTATTTATCTGTCACTTTATTCCTCGTTATATGTACATATCTACCTTAATTACTTTGTTGTACCACTGCACATCAACTCGTTACTGGTACCTCTTGGATATAGCCAAGTTATCGTGACTCATTATGTATCAATTATGACTTTTATCATTACGTGTTTTACTTTCCCAATATTTCACTATTTTCCTTCTCTCTGCAAGGTTGCGAAGCATTTCACTGTTCATCCACACCTGGTGTTTACGAAGCATGTGACACCAAAAAATTAGATTTGATTTAATTTGGAAGACATGGACAGGAACACATGGCTACAGTTTTACACAGAAGAGAGGCAGGGGACAACAAACACAGTGTTATATTTAGTTTGCTGTTTTCTCCTCTTAGCCCAGGGCCATTCAACTGGGGATCTGCAAAAATATATACGGCGCATTTGGAATTGACTTTTTCCACATTTTGTTACGTTACAGCCTTGTTCTAAAACAGTATAAATAGTTTTTTTTACTCATCAATCTACACACAATTTATTTCTCAACTCCTATTATTGAGCAAATTACACTCATTGGAACCAATTACACTCACTGGAGTATCTGACATAGTCTTTGAAAAAGCATCCGCGAATAGGCGACCAGTCAATAAACTACCAGTCAATAGGTTACCAGTCAATAAACGACCAGTCAATAAACTACCAGTCAATAAACGACCAGTCAATAGGTTACCAGTCAATAAACGACCAGTCAATAAACTACCAGTCAATAAACTACCAGTCAATAGGTTACCAGTCAACAAACGACCAATCAATAAACTACCAATCAATAAACTACCAGTCAATAAACTACCAGTCAATAAACTACCAGTCAATAGGCTACCAGTCAATAGGCTACTAGTCAATAGGCTACCAGTCAATAAACTACCATTCAATAAACTACCAGTCAATATGCTACCAGTCAATAAACTACCAGTCAATAAACTACCAGTCAAAAAGCTACCAGTCAATAGGTTACCACTCAATAAACTACTAGTCAATAGGCTACCAGTCAATAAACTACTAGTCAATAAGCTACCAGTCAATAAACTACTAGTCGATAAACTACCAGTCAATAAACTACCAGTCAATAAACTACCAGTCAATATGCTACCAGTCAATAAACTACCAGTCAAAAAGATACCAGTCAATAGGTTACCACTCAATAAACTACTAGTCAATAGGCTACCAGTCAATAAACTACTAGTCAATAAGCTACCAGTCAATAAACTACTAGTCAATAAACTACTAGTCAATAGGCTACCAGTCAATAAACTACTAGTCAATAGGATACCAGTCAATAAGCTACCAGTCAATAGGCTGCCAGTCAATAGGTTACGAGTCAATAGGATACCAGTCAATAAGCTACCAGTCAATAGGCTGCCAGTCACGAGGATACCAGTCAATGAGCTACCAGTCAATAGGCTACCAGTCAATAGGTTACCAGTCAATAAACTACCAGTCAATAAACTACTAGTCAATAGGCTACCAGTCAATAGGCTACCAGTCAATAAACTACCAGTCAATAAACTACCAGTCAATAAACGACCAGTCAATAAGCTACCAGTCAATAAACTACCAGTCAATAAACTACCAGTCAATAAACTACTAGTCAATAAACAACCAGTCAATAAGCTACCAGTCAATAAACTACTAGTCAATAAGCTACCAGTCAATAAACTACTAGTCAATAAACTACTAGTCAATAGGCTACCAGTCAATAAACTACTAGTGAATAAACTACTAGTCATTAGGCTACCAGTCAATAGGTTACTAGTCAATAGGCTACCAGTCAATAAACTACCATTCAATAAACTACCAGTCAATAGTCTACCAGTCAATAAACTACCAGTCAATAAACTACCAGTCAAAAAGCTACCAGTCAATAGGTTACCAGTCAATAAACTACCAGTCAATAAGCTACCAGTCAATAGGCTACCAGTCAATAAGCTACCAGTCAATAAGCTACAAGTCAATAGGCTACCAGTCAATAGGCTACCAGTCAATAGGCTACCAGTCAATAGGCTACCAGTCAATAAACTACAGTCATACCAGTCAATAAACTACCAGTCAATAGTCTACCAGTCAATAAACTACCAGTCAATAAACTACCAGTCAATAAACTACCAGTCAATAGGTTACAAGTCAATAAGCTACCAGTCAATAAACTACCAGTCAATAAACTACCAGTCAATAAGCTACCAGTCAATAAACTACCAGTCAATAAGCTACCAGTCAATAACTACCAGTCAATAAACCAGTCAATAGGCTACCAGTCAATAGTCAATAAACTACCAGTCAATAGGCTACCAGTCAATAGGCTACCAGTCAATAAACTACCAGTCAATAAACTACCAGTCAATAGGCTACCAGTCAATAAACTACCAGTCAATAAACTACCAGTCAATAAACTACCAGTCAATAAACTAGTCCAGTCAATACCAGTCAATAAGCTAAGTCAATAGGTTACCAGTCAATAAGCACCATCAAAAGCTACCAGTCAATAGGCTACCAGTCAATAGGCTACCAGTCAATAGGCTACCAGTCAATAGGCTACCAGTCAATAAACTACCATTCAATAAACTACCAGTCAATAAACTACCAGCTACCAGTCAATAAACTACCAGTCAATAAACTACCAGTCAATAAGCTACCAGTCAATAAACTACCAGTCAATAAACTACTAGTCAATAGGCTACCAGTCAATAAAGTCAATACCAGTCAATAGGCTACCAGTCAAAGGCTACCAGTCTACCAGTCAATAGGCTACCAGTCAATAAGCTACCAGTCAATAGGCTACCAGTCAAATAAACTACCAGTCAATAAACTACCAGTCAATAAACTACCAGTCAATCAATGAGCTACCAGTCAATATGCTACCAGTCAATAAACTACCAGTCAATAAACTCACCAGTCAATAGGCTACCAGTCAATAAACCAGTCAAAAAGTCAATAGGCCAGTCAATAGGTTACTAGTCAATAGGCTACCAGTCAATAAACTAACTAAACAGTCAATAGGCTACCAGTCAATAAACTACTAGTCAATAGTCAATAGGCTACCAGTCAATAAACTACTAGTCAATAAACTACTAGTCAATAGGCTACCAGTCAATAGCTACCAGTCAATAGGCTACCAGTCAATAGTCAATAGGATACCAGTCCTACCAGTCAAAGGCTACCAGTCAACTACCAGTCAATAACTACCAGCTGAGCTACCAGTCAATAGCTACCAGTCAATAAACTAGTCAATAACTACCAGTCAATAAATACCAGTCAATAAGCTACCAGTCATAGGCTGTCAATAAACCATTCAATAAACTACCAGTCAATACTACCAGAGGCTACCAGTCAATAAGCTACCAATAGGTTACCAGTCAATGAGCTACCAGTCAATAAAGGCTACCAGTCAATAAACTACCAGTCAATAAACTACCAGTCAATAAACTACCAGTCAATAAGCTAAGTCAATAAACTACTAGTCAATAAACAACCAGTCAATAAGCTACCAGTCAATAAACTACTACTAGTCAATAGTTACCAGTCAATAAACTACCAGTCAATAGGCTACCAGCTACCAGTCAATAAACTAGTCAATAAACTAGTGAATAAAGTCAATACTAGTCACTACCAGTCAATAGCTACCAGCTACCAGTCAATAGGTTACTAGTCAATAGGCTACCAGTCAATAAACTACCATTCAATAAACTACCAGTCAATAGTCTACCAGTCAATAAACTACCAGTCAATAAACTACCAGTCAAAAAGCTACCAGTCAATAGGTTACCAGTCAATAAACTACCAGTCAATAAGCTACCAGTCAATAGGCTACCAGTCAATAAGCTACCAGTCAATAAGCTACCAGTCAATAGGCTACCAGTCAATAGGCTACCAGTCAATAGGCTACCAGTCAATAGGCTACCAGTCAATAAACTACCATTCAATAAACTACCAGTCAATAGTCTACCAGTCAATAAACTACCAGTCAATAAACTACCAGTCAAAAAGCTACCAGTCAATAGGTTACCAGTCAATAAACGACCAGTCAATAAACTACCAGTCAATAAACTACCCGTCAATAAACTACCAGTCAATAAACTACCAGTCAATAGGCTACCAATCAATAGGTTACTAGTCAATAGGCTACCAGTCAATAAGCTACCAGTCAATAAGCTACCAGTCAATAGGCTACCAGTCAATAGGCTACCAGTCAATAGGCTACCAGTCAATAGGCTACCAGTCAATAAACTACCATTCAATAAACTACCAGTCAATAAACTACCAGTCAATATGCTACCAGTCAATAAACTACCAGTCAATAAACTACCAGTCAAAAAGCTACCAGTCAATAGGTTACCACTCAATAAACTACTAGTCAATAGGCTACCAGTCAATAAACTACTAGTCAATAAGCTACCAGTCAATAAACTACTAGTCAATAAACTACTAGTCAATAGGCTACCAGTCAATAGGTTACTAGTCAATAGGATACCAGTCAATAAGCTACCAGTCAATAGGCTGCCAGTCAATAGGTTACTAGTCGATAGGATACCAGTCAATAAGCTACCAGTCAATAGGCTGCCAGTCACGAGGCTACCAGTCAATGAGCTACCAGTTAATGAGCTACCAGTCAATAGGCTACCAGTCAATAGGTTACCAGTCAATAAACTACCAGTCAATAAATGACCAGTCAATAAACTACCAGTCAATAAACTACTAGTCAATAAGCTACCAGTCAATAAACTACGAGTCAATAGGCTACCAGTCAATAAACTACTAGTCAATAAACTACTAGTCATTAGGCTACCAGTCAATAAGCTACCAGTCAATAGGCTGCCAGTCAATGAGCTACCAGTCAATGAGCTACCAGTCAATAGGCTACCAGTCAATAGGTTACCAGACAATAAACTACCAGTCAATAAACTACCAGTCAATAAACGACCAGTCTGACTGGTCAATAAACTACTAGTCAATAAGCTACCAGTCAATAAACTACCAGTCAATAGGCTACCAGTCAATAAACTACTAGTCAATAAACTACTAGTCAATAGGCTACCAGTCAATAGGTTACTAGTCAATAGGATACCAGTCAATAAGCTACCAGTCAATAGGCTGCCAGTCAATAGGCTACCAGTCAATGAGCTACCAGTCAATGAGCTACCAGTCAATAGGCTACCAGTCAATAGGTTACCAGACAATAAACTACCAGTCAATAAACTACCAGTCAATAAACATCCAGTCAATAAGCTACCAGTCAATAAACTACTAGTCAATAAACGACCAGTCAATGAGCTACCAGTCAATAAACTACTAGTCAATAAGCTACCAGTCAATAAACTACTAGTCAATAGGCTACCAGTCAATAAACTACTAGTCAATAAACTACTAGTCATTAGGCTACCAGTCAATAGGCTACCAGTCAATAAACTACCATTCAATAAACTACCAGTCAATAGTCTACCAGTCAATAAACTACCAGTCAATAAACTACCAGTCAAAAAGCTACCAGTCAATAGATTACCAGTCAATAAACTACTAGTCAATAGGCTACCAGTCAATAAGCTACCAGTCAATAGGCTGCCAGTCAATAGGTTACTAGTCAATAGGATACCAGTCAATAAACTACTAGTCAATAAGCTACCAGTCAATAAACTACCAGTCAATAGGCTACCAGTCAATAAACTACTAGTCAATAAACTACTAGTCAATAGGCTACCAGTCAATAAGCTACCAGTCAATAGGCTGCCAGTCAATAGGTTACTAGTCAATAGGATACCAGTCAATAAACTACCAGTCAATAAACTACTAGTCAATAGGCTGCCAGTCAATAAACTACCAGTCAATAAACTACTAGTCAATAAACTACAAGTCAATAAGCTACCAGTCAATAAACTACTAGTCAATAAGCTAGCAGTCAAAAACTACCAGTCAATAAACGACCAGTCAATAAACTACCAGTCTGACTGGTCAATAAACTACTAGTCAATAAGCTACCAGTCAATAAACTACCATTCAATAAACTACCAGTCAATAGTCTACCAGTCAATAAACTACCAGTCAATAAACTTCCAGTCAAAAAGCTACCAGTCAATAGGTTACCAGTCAATGAACTACTAGTCAATAGGCTACCAGTCAATAAACTACTAGTCAATAGTCTACCAGTCAATAAACTACCAGTCAATAAACTACCAGTCAAAAAGCTAGTCAATAGTCAATAAACTACTAGTCAATAAACTACTAGTCAGTAGGCTACCAGTCAATAGGTTACCAGTCAATAGGCTGCCAGTCACTAGGCTACCAGTCAATGAGCTACCAGTTAATGAGCTACCAGTCAATAGGCTACCAGTCAATAGGTTACCAGTCAATAAACTACCAGTCAATAAACGACCAGTCAATAAACTACCAGTCAATAAACTACTAGTCAATAAGCTACCAGTCAATAAACTACTAGTCAATAGGCTACCAGTCAATAAACTACTAGTCAATAAACTACTAGTCATTAGGCTACCAGTCAATAGGTTACTAGTCAATAGGCTACCAGTCAATAAACTACTAGTCAATAAACTACTAGTCATTAGGCTACCAGTCAATAGGTTACTAGTCAATAAGCTACCAGTCAATAAACTACTAGTCAATAGGCTACCAGTCAATGAGCTACCAGTCAATGAGCTACCAGTCAATAGGCTACCAGTCAATAGGTTACCAGTCAATAAACTACCAGTCAATAAACTACCAGTCAATAAACGACCAGTCAATAAATTACCAGTCAATAAACTACTAGTCAATAAGCTACCAGTCAATAAACTACTAGTCAATATGCTACCAGTCAATAAACTACAAGTCAATAAACTACCAGTCAATAAGCTACCAGTCAATAAACTACTAGTCAATAAACGACCAGTCAATAAGCTACCAGTCAATAAACTACTAGTCAATAAGCTACCAGTCAATAAACTACTAGTCAATAGGCTACCAGTCAATAAACTACCAGTCAATAAATGACCAGTCAATAAACTACCAGTCAATAAACTACTAGTCAATAAGCTACCACTCAATAAACCACCAGTCAATAGGCTACCAGTCAATAAACTACTAGTCAATAGGCTACCAGTCAATAAACTACCAGTCAATAAATGACCAGTCAATAAACTACCAGTCAATAAGCTACTAGTCAATAGGCTGCCAGTCACTAGGCTACCAGTCAATGAGCTACCAGTTAATGAGCTACCAGTCAATAGGCTACCAGTCAATAGGCTACCAGTCAATAAACTACTAGTCAATAAACTACCAGTCAATAGGTTACCAGTCAATGAGCTACCGGTCAATGAGCTACCAGTCAATGAGCTAACAGTCAATAAACTACCAGTCAATGAGCTACCAGTCAATGAGCTAACAGTAAATAAACTACCAGTCAATGAGCTACCAGTCAATGAGCTAACAGTCAATAGGCTACCAGTCAATAAACTACTCGTCAATAAGCTACCAGTCAATAAACTACTAGTCAATAGGCTACCAGTCAATACACTACCAGTCAATAAACTACCAGTCAACACACTACTAGTCAATAAACTACCAGTCAATACACGACTAGTCAATAGGCTACCAGTCAATAGGTTCATCTATGAAAACCAGGCCTTGTGTTCCCGATATATCATAGTATTCTATTGTTTACAGTACTTTTCTTATAGTATCTCCAATTTATCGTCCATGTAAAAAAAAACGTCTGATTAGTATGAATAATATCTGCGCCAAGCATTTAGCTATTTTTTTTGCACCACAACACTGAAGTGCAAGAGGCTGGACTGGATCTTTATATGTACTATTTGGGTCCTGTTTCAGTAAAAAAAAAAATACAACTGCGACCTGGCCAAGATAAAGCAAAGCAGTGTGAGTAAAACAACAACACAGAGTTAAATATGGGATAAACATATGTACAGTCAATAACATAATAGAACATCTGTATACAGTGTGTGCAAATGAAGTAAGGAGGTAAGGCAATAAATAGGCCTTAGTGGCAAAGTATTTACAATTTAGCAATTAACACTGGAGTGATGGATGTGCAGATCAGGATGTGCAAGTAGGAATACTGGTATGGCAAAAGAGTAGAAAGACAAAAACAAATACGGGGAGGAGGTAGGTGGTTGGATGGGCTATTTACAGATGGGCTATGTACAGGTGCAGTGATCTGTGAGCTGCACAGACAGCTGATGCTTAAAGTTAGTGGGGGAGATATAAGCCTACAACTTCAGTGATTTTTGCAATTATTTCCAGCCATTGGCAGCAGAGAACTGCAAGGAAAGACGGCCAAAGGAGGTGTTGGCTTTGGGGATGACCAGTGAAATATACGTGCTGGAGCGCGTGCTATGGATGGGTGTTGCTATGGTGACCAGTGAGCTGAGATAAGGCGGGGTTTTACCTAGCAAAGACTTATAGACGACCTGGAGTAAGTGGGTTTGGCGACAAATATGTAGCGGGGACAAGCCAAGGAGAGCATACAGGTCGCAGTGGTGGGTAGTATATGGGGCTTTGGTGACAAAAGGGTAGAGTGTTGGAGACTATTTTGTAAATGACATTGCGGAAGTCAGGGATCGGTAGGATAGCCAGTTTTACGAGGATATATTTGGCAGCATGAGTGAAGTAGGCTTTGTCAGAAGCATTCAGAGTAGTGATTCTAGTTGGGCGGGCAGGTGCGGGCAGCGATCGGTTGAAGAGCATGCATTTCATTTTACTAGCATTCAAGAGCAGTTGGAGGCCACGGAAGGAGTGTTGTATGGTATTGAAGCTCGTTTAGAGGTTTGTTAAGATGGTGAGGAAAGCACTTTTAAAGAACAACCAGGCATCCGCTACAGATGGGTCAAATCTGTCGTACTGCCCCTGAACAGGTAGTTAACCCACTGTTCCTAGGCCGTCATTGAAAATAAGAATTTGTTCTTAACTGACTTGCCTAGTTAAATAAAGGTAAAATAAAATAAAACTTACCATAATGAGACACAACTTTCAATTCTATTTATTAAAATATATGTTTGGAAACGTACCGTCAAAAAGTAACATGATGATTGAGTGTCTCTATCGCTGTACCATGATATTTGCCTTGCTACTGAGTAAACCTCCCGTTGGTCCCCACTATCCCCACTGTTGCCAGCACTGCCACTGCCTGGGTGGGGGCACCCCACCAGAATCCCCACCGGCTAGGTACAAGGTTCTCATTAGCAGCTTTGAGAATTTCCTTGTATATTATGCTCTCCCTTTCGGGGGCTTTGGCTTTGCAGGACCAACCCTGCCAAGCAGGCTCAGAATCACGAGGGGGCATTGCTGCTCTAGGTCTCTGAAGAGGATTAGTTGTATGGTGTATAATCCACTGCTGCTCTACTCACATCACAGGTGTCTCTGTCTAGTCACTGGCAGGACGATAGCTCGCTCCTTCTCATAGCTATAGGGATGCGTCTTCAAATGGTACTCAATTTCCTATGTAGTTCACTATACTTTTAAACAGGACCCGTTCAGCTCTGGTCAAAAGTAGTGCACTAGATGGGGAATAGTGTGTGTGTGTGCGTGCGTGCGGTGTGTGTGTGTGTGTGTGTGTGTGTGTGTGTGTGTGTGTGTGTGTGTGTGTGTGTGTGTGTGTGTGTGTGTGTGTGTGTGTGCGTGCGTGCGTGCGTGCGTGCGTGCGTGCGTGCGTGCGTGCGTGCGTGCGTGCGTGGGCGCGGGGGCGGGCGGGCGGGCGTGCGTGCGTGCGTGCGTGCGTGCGTGCGTGCGTGTGTGTGTGTGTGCGTGCGTGCGTGCGTGCGTGCGTGTGTGTGTGTGTGTGTGTGTGTGTGTGTGTGTGCGTGCGTGCGTGTGTGTGTGTGTGTGCGTGCGTGCGTGCGTGCGTGCGTGCGTGTGTGTGTGTGTGTGTGTATGGGGTGTGTGTGTGTGTGTGTGTGTGTGTGTGTGTGTGTGTGTGTGTGTGTGTGTGTGTGTGTGTGTGTGTGAAAGGGGAGTGCGTGCGTGCGGTGTGTGTGCGCGCATGGCTATGTGTGTATAATAGACAGAAATATGACTTTGAAAGAGAGCAATAGGATGAGAGAGAGAGGAAAAAAACCTTGACGGGAGTAAAAGAAGACCCGTCCTAGAAGATCTAAAGTCATACTTTTTGGGCGCTTGCCATCAGCCTATGGCAAAATGGCCCCCGTGAGTAAAGAGAGAGAAAGAGAGAGAGAATGAAAGGAGATGGACATTGTGTATGTATTTTCTGCAAGACAGGTTTGTGCCTATCAAGGCCATCTGGTTCTAATAGAACATCAATTGATGTGAACAGGAACAGAGACCAATTTGTTTTCTCACCAGGGGGCTGGAGGGAGGGAGGGAGGGAGGGAGGCTGGTTGGTGAAAACCCCTCCTCTCTTCTCCCTCTTTCCATCTCTCTTTCTCACACACAGACAAACAAACGGAAAGAGATACACGTGCACACAATGACGCGCGCAGACAAACACTGCTCTGTCTTCCTCCTTCAGATGAAGTAGGCGCCGCATTGGCCAGGTGACCATGTCACGTCACTGGAAAGGCCCAAGGCTATCTCTCTCTGTGCTTGTGTGTGCGTTTAGCGAGAAGGAAGAATCTTCCCATTGTGTCTCATTGACAAGATTAATTTACAGTATATACCTATAGACGTTACCCCTTGGCAGCGTTATCAGAAACCACAGCATTTCTGTGTCACTAGAGGATTTTAGCGCCACAGATAAATAATTGGACTGTATTAGTGATGATCAATACTTGGATAGCTCACAACTTCCTCCAGCTAAATCATGACAAGACCAAGGTACTTATTGTTGGAGCCAAAGCACAGCGAGAGAATCTAGCATTTTAATTCACGGGCAATAAAGATAAAACACCAGGTAAAAAACGTATGGGATTTTTTAGATTCTGAACTCAGTTTCGTATCACACATTAGGAATGTGACCAAAATAGCTTATTAGCACCTGAGGAACATTGCCAAGGTGCGGCCGTTTCTCCCTCAGGCTGATACAGAGAGGCTCACCCATGGTTTTATTATAAGCAGGCTTGACTATTGTAATGCTCACCTGTCTGCTCTATCCAGGAAAGCCATTGGTCAACTGGAAAACATACAGAATGCTGCAACACGGTTATTGACCAAGACCAGATGGAGAGAACACATTGCATCGGTTTTTAAGGTCTCTGCACTCACCTGTCTGCTGTGAGTTTTAGAATTTATTTTAAGAATCTTCAATTGGTTTGTAAATCAATCCACGACAGTGCACCCCAATACATTTCAGACATGCTTTTAAGTTCTGTACCCAGTAGGTCCCTCAGGTCCTCTGGCTTTTTAACTATCCCGAAGCCTAGGACCAAGAGGCATGGAGAGGCAGCCTTTACTCATTATGCCCCCAGCCTCTGGAATACCCTGCCAGAGAACCTGAGGCAGGCCGAAACTGTGGACATATTTAAAAGAGATCTTAAAACATCTGTTTAGCTTTGCTTTTCCTTAAGGTGCTTTTTAGTCGTTCAGTTTTTTGTCATTCTTTAGTTTTTTATCTTATGTTTGTTGTTTAGTAAATATTTCAGCTTTAATTGAATTGTTTTTGTTATTTTTTTCCTGTAAAAAAAACATTATTGTGATGCATTCCATGTCTTAAATGTGCTGTATAAATAAGTATATGTGTGTGTGTGTGTGTAGGGGGGTCTGGCTGGCTGGCATTATAGAGGGGAGGTTGAGTAGAGGGAGGGGGTCCAAACAGCCAGATTGGGCCAGCTGGCAGGCTCAGTCCTTTGTACAGCCCAGCATCTCATAATGTCTGCTCAGTTTACAAAT
Source organism: Oncorhynchus keta (assembly GCF_023373465.1). Classification (NCBI taxonomy): domain Eukaryota; kingdom Metazoa; phylum Chordata; class Actinopteri; order Salmoniformes; family Salmonidae; genus Oncorhynchus; species Oncorhynchus keta. The sequence continues at coordinate 33,870,603 of NC_068449.1, read as the reverse complement.
AAACATGGCAGGCTGAGAATTGAGCCACCATTAAAGGGATGGGTCAGTCACTGTGATTGGTTCTGCATTTAATCAGACTGCCTCTGATTGGTGGAATTTACCCACGCTAACCCTAGCTTTATATCCACATCCTGGTTCAACCCTAACCCTAACCCTAGCCTCAACCCTTACCCTACCTCTAAAACTAAACCTAGATTCATGTCTACATCCCGGTTCCATCCTAACTCTACCCCTAACCCTAACCCTAGCTTCATGTCTACATCCTGGTTCAACCCTAACCCTACCTCTAACCCTAGATTCATGTCCACATCCTGGTTCAATCCTAACTCTACCCCTAACCCTAGCTTCATGTCCACATCCTGGTTCAACCCTAACCCTACCTCTAACCCTAGATTCATGTCCACATCCTGGTTCCATCCTAACTCTACCCCTAACCCTAACCCTAGCTTCATGTCCACATCCTGGTTCAACCCTAACCCTACCTCTAACCCTAGATTCATGTCCACATCCTGGTTCCATCCTAACTCTACCCCTAACCCTAGCTTCATGTCCACATCCTGGTTCAACCCTAACCCTACCTCTAACCCTAGCTTCATGTCCACATCCTGGTTCAACCCTAACCCTACCTCTAACCCTAGCTTCATGTCCACATCCTGGTTCAACCCTAACCCTACCTCTAACCCTAGCTTCATGTCCACATCCTGGTTCAACCCTAACCCTAGCTTCATGTCCACATCCTGGTTCAACCCTAACCCTAGCTTCATGTCCACATCCTGGTTCAACGCTAACCCTACCTGGTTCTAACCCTAGCTTCATGTCCACATCCTGGTTCAACCCTAACCCTAGCTTCATGTCTACATCCCGGTTCAACCCTAACCCTAGCTTCATGTCCACATCCTGGTTCAACGCTAACCCTAGCTTCATGTCCACATCCTGGTTCTAACCCTAGCTTAACCCATAATGGTTCAACCTAACACTAGCTTAATGTCCAGATCCTGGTTCAACACTAACCCTAGCTTAATGTCATGTCTAGCTTAATGTCCAGATCCTGGTTCAACACTAACCCTAGCTTAATGTCCACATCCCGGTTCAACACTAACCCTAGCTTCATGTCCACATCCTGGTTCAACCCTAACCCTAGCTTCATGTCCACATCCTGGTTCAACCCTAACCCTAGCTTCATGTCTACATCCCGGTTCAAAGCTAACCCTAGCTTCATGTCCACATCCCGGTTCAACGCTAACCCTAGCTTAATGTCCACATCCTGGTTCAACCCTAACCCTAGCTTAATGTCCACATAATGGTTCAACCCTAACACTAGCTTAATGTCCAGATCCTGGTTCAACACTAACCCTAGCTTAATGTCCACATCCCGGTACAACACTAACCCTAGCTTAATGTCCACATCCTGGTTCAACGCTAACCCTAACATACTATACTGTTTCATTGGTGTTTTTGACTGATTCCCCATCTGATTCTGTCCCTGTGGCTCAGTTGGTAGAGCATTGCACTTTCAATGCCAGGGTTGTGGGTTCGATTCCCACAGGGGACCAGTGCGGAAGAAGTATGAACATTTATGAACTCACTACTAGTTGCTAAATGACGTAAATGTAAACACCATCACCTTTTGAATCCCTAATTTTTAAAGATAAATAATAGCTGCCTCGTTGCATAAATCCCTCTCTCCCGCCCTTCCACCACCCCTCCTTCCCTCCCCCCTCCCTCCTGGCCCTGGGAGCTACTTTGTCTTAATTACCTCAGGAGGAGCAGTTGGCCCCTGAAGCAATCATCTTTGTTTGTTAAAACAGCCGTTATCTGCCTCAGTAAGGTCCATAAATAAAACATGGCCAGATTACAATGCCATGTTTCTGAGGACTACAGGACCCCAGTTTGCAGCTACTGATCACAACACAAGCAACAACAACATCCTCCCTGAACACAGCACAGCAGAACACAGTACTGGCCCTAACACAGAGAGAACAGAGAGGACAGGAGAGGGGGAGAGGAGACCCTCTCTCTGTCCTTCGACCTATCTCTTTTGTACATTTTTTGTCCCTCCCTCTCACTGCTTTCTGTTTTGCCCTTCTAACTCCCTTCTTCTCTGCCCCCCACCCCTCTCTATCCCCCTGATCCAGAGGGGTTGGGTTAAACGCAGAAGACACGTTTCGGTTGAATGCATTCAGTTGTGCAACTGACTAGGTATCCCCTTTCCTTTCCCTTCCGTCTCGCCTCTTCCTGTGACCCCTCTCTCCCTCCCTGATATCTCACATCTCCTTTGTGTTGGTAGGACCTGTCGTGGCTGAGTGATCTAGCGTGTGCAGATTATAAATTCCCATATATGTAAATAACCTCTTCCTCTGTTTCAAGGTGGGACGTCAGTCCCACTGTCATTTGTTTATTTTATTACTACCGACGGGGAACCCGCCGCCTGCCGCACAGCCTATAGTGAGGGAAGGATGGAGGGAGAGGGAGAGAGGAGGGGAGAACGGGTGGCATGGAGGGTTGGGGAGTAGGGGGTGGAAGACAGGGGGGCGAGGTAAAGGATAGTGAAAGTGAGTGAGATAGAGAAAGGAGTGAGTAAGAAAAGGGTAGCAAAGAGAGGGAATTAGGGAATGAAGGAGAAAGAGAGGGGGATAATGGTGTCAGAGTAAGAAAAGGGGGGGGGGCAATAAATAAGGAGTGTTCTATAGGAAGTCGAGTCACTATAGAGTTGCCATGGCTGTTGCGTTATATGTCTCTGTAGTAGTAATCAGCAGGAGTCCATCCAGGCATATGCTGGACATATGGACCCTGCTCCAGCCTGCTACTGTGTATGCATCTGCTACAGGACAGCCAGCATGGCTGATACAGGGGCCAGTTACAGGGAGCTGGCTGCGGCCTAGACTGCCTCTGCTGCATACAGATACAGTGCCTTGCGAAAGTATTCGGCCCCCTTGAATTTTGCGACCTTTTGCCACATTTCAGGCTTCAGACATAAAGATATAAAACTGTATTTTTTTGTGAAGAATAAACAACAAGTGGGACACAATCATGAAGTGGAACAACATTTATTGGATATTTCAAACTTTTTTAACAAATCAAAAACTGAAAAATTGGGCATGCAAAATTATTCAGCCCCCTTAAGTTAATACTTTGTAGCGCCACCTTTTGCTGCGATTACAGCTGTAAGTCGCTTGGGGTATGTCTCTATCAGTTTTGCACATCGAGAGACTGACGTTTTTTCCCATTACTCTTTGCAAAACAGCTCGAGCTCAGTGAGGTTGGATGGAGAGCATTTGTGAACAGCAGTTTTCAGTTCTTTCCACAGATTCTCGATTGGATTCAGGTCTGGACTTTGACTTGGCCATTCTAACACCTGGATATGTTTATTTTTGAACCATTCCATTGTAGATTTTGCTTTATGTTTTGGATCATTGTCTTGTTGGAAGACAAATCTCCGTCCCAGTCTCAGGTCTTTTGCAGACTCCATCAGGTTTTCTTCCAGAATGGTCCTGTATTTGGCTCCACCCATCTTCCCATCAATTTGAACCATCTTCCCTGTCCCTGCTGAAGAAAAGCAGGCCCAAACCATGATGCTGCCACCACTATGTTTGACAGTGGGGATGGTGTGTTCAGGGTGATGAGCTGTGTTGCTTTTACGCCAAACATAACGTTTTGCATTGTTGCCAAAAAGTTCAATTTTGGTTTCATCTGACCAGAGCACCTTCTTCCACGTGTTTGGTGTGTCTGCCAGGTGGCTTGTGGCAAACTTTAAACTACACTTTTTATGGATATCTTTAAGAAATGGCTTTCTTCTTGCCACTCTTCCATAAAGGCCAGATTTGTGCAATATACGACTGATTGTTGTCCTATGGACAGAGTCTCCCACCTCAGCTGTAGATCTCTGCAGTTCATTCCGAGTGATCATGGGCCTCTTGGCTGCATCTCTGATCAGTCTTCTCCTTGTATGAGCTGAAAGTTTAGAGGGACGGCCAGGTCTTGGTAGATTTGCAGTGGTCTGATACTCCTTCCATTTCACTATTATCGCTTGCACAGTGCTCCTTGGGATGTTTAAAGCTTGGGAAATCTTTTTGTATCCAAATCCGGCTTTAAACTTCTTCACAACAGTATCTCGGACCTGCCTGGTGTGTTCCTTGTTCTTCATGATGCTCTCTACGCTTTTAACGGACCTCTGAGACTATCACAGTGCAGGTGCATTTATACGGAGACTTGATTACATACAGGTGGATTGTATTTATCATCATTAGTCATTTACGTCAACATTGGATCAGTCAGAGATCCTCGCTGAACTTCTGGAGAGAGTTTGCTGCACTGAAAGTAAAGGGGCTGAATAATTTTGCACACCCAATTTTTCAGTTTTTGATTTGTTAAAAAAGTTTGAAATATCCAATAAATGTTGTTCCACTTCATGATTGTGTCCCACTTGTTGTTGATTCTTCACAAAAAAATACAGTTTTATATCTTTATGTTTGAAGCCTGAAATGTGGCAAAAGGTCGCAAAGTTCAAGGGGGCAGAATACTTTCGCAAGGCACTGTACATAGCTTGCGTCCCAAATGGAACCCTACTCCCTACATAGTGTACTGCTCTTGACCAGAGCCCTATGGCCCCTGGTTAAAAGTAGTGCACTGTAAGGGAATATGGTGTGTTTTGGGACACTAGACCAAACTCACTTCACACTAACTATTTGCTCTGCATTAGATAGGTTTACCTTCACACAGTAAAAAAAATAGCATATTGTTACCTAATATTGTAGTTATCACATTATTAAATGTAGTTATTACATTTTTATAACTTAAGAGGGATTTTCAAATTTTAAAGAAATTAGTAAGAACAGAATAAACTCATTTTAAGATCCATACCTGTAGTAGAAAAGAGGAGATTATCTTTTTTCTTATGATGTCAACTCTCTTTTTTGAACTCCTAAAGCAAATGACACTCACTGGAGCTAATGACACTTACTGGAGTATCTGTCATAGGCTTTTGAAAAGCATCCGCAGTCAAAATGCGGCCACCAGGGAGCCCAAGACCCCCCAAAAAATGAATCATGTTTTCCTATTGTTATGTCAGACACTGACAGTCACTCAGTGAGCCCATGTTGGCGAACATGTTTGAGACAGCTGGATAGACTTACTTACCTAGCAATCTAAACCTTGTAGTAATCATGGCTGAATTAGCTAGCTGACCGGGCACACAGGGCACGTGCCCAGGGGCTCTGACCTCCAGGGGGGCCCCATTGATTTTGTTAGTCCCTCTGACTCAGATATCATATGAAGTCATGGCAAAGTGTGTAGAATTGCAGCAAAATAGTTTTTTTTTAATCACAATTGACTTTCTCCTTACTATTCTACATTTTTTGGGTGATGGTTGTCCGTCACTAGGTCGCTGTTTCGCCCTGGCAGGGGGTCCCTGTGGAAGAAAGTTGGAGACGTAAGACATGAAAACAAATAGCAGATGGTTATGAGAGGAGTTCCATTTGAAACGGACACAGAGTGGTTATACAATTATTTGTCAAATGTACAAACACAAAATTCAAGAGGCTAAATAGCTTCAATTACAGCACATTTGTTGTCAAATTGACCGTAGCCTCTTTTTGAAAGTGTAAACAAAGAGCAAAGATAATCATGAAGGGAGGAAGTGAGCGACAGCGATGGACATCCACAACCAGGTCATTTGTCTACACAAGGGTTCCAAAAGGGTTATTCGGCTGTCCCCATAGGTTAACCCTTTTTGGTTCCAGGTAGAACCCTTTTTGGTTCCAGGTAGAACCCTTTTTGGTTCTAGGTAGAAACCTTTTGGTTCCATATAGAACTACCTGTGAAAAGGGTTGAACATGGAACCCAAAGGGGTTCTCTCTACCTGGAAACAAAAAGAGACTAAAAAGAGACGAAAAGAGACGAAAAACCCTTTAAGGTTCTAGATAGCGCCTTTTTACTGAGTGTAATGATATACTGTAATAAAATGAAGTATGAGAGAAGACTAAAGCGAATCCACAGGAAGCTGGGAGATAATGACGCTGATACTGTCTCAATGGTTCTCTCTCTCTCTCTCTCTCTCTCTCTCTCTCTCTCTCTCTCTCTCTCTCTCTCTCTCTCTCTCTCTCTCTCTCTCTCTCTCTCTCTCTCTCTCTCGGCCTATAATCTCCTTTTTACTCTAACCTCCTCTCTATTTAAAAAGAGAATCGCCTTCAGTGGTCAGATTCTGATCCAATCTGCTGACTTTAATGTAAGCAGATTCACAATCAGAAAATGGAGGAGGAGGAGGAATCCAATCAAACGGAGGGGAGGGGGGAGGGTAGGGGAGAGGAGGGGGAGGGAGGGTAGGGGAGAGGAGGGGAGGGGAGGGAGGGAGGCGCAGAGGGGAGGATGTGGGGGGAGAGAGGAGGCGCAACCATCTAGGTCAGTTTGGAGAATGACTGCTACAGGCGATAAGATTAGAGCAGGGAGAGAACGGAGAGGGATGCTACGCCTTTCACTGTGAGACGCAGTCAGAGACGCACAACTAAATCACCCAACACTGAATAGAACGCCGCTGAACACTTTCGCCCCTCTCCGCTTCTCTCTTTTCTCTTACAGACATGCTAATGCTTATTCTTATCCCACCTTCCTCCTCCCTCCCTTTTCGGCACGTCTATTGCTTTTTTCTTTTCGTTTTTACTACATGACGCCAAAAACAGAGTAGGGGGGCATATTTGCATCAACACAACACTGGGTGATTTAGAATGAATAAAACTTTATTTTCCTCTTCCCCTCCCTTCGCCCCTTCATCTCTTCTCTTAGCTTCCCAATTCGCCTCCCCCTTCTCTTCTACACCCCACCCCCACGCCACCTCCTCCTCCGCCACCACCGCCCCAACACTTTCCTCCTTCCTCTTTCCCCATTTCTAAAGCTTAACTTCATTGTCTCAAACCTTCTTTCTTTCATCTTAAGACAAAGATTTATGTAAATCTTTGGGCCCCGCGTTAATGCGAGGCACCGTGTGAGAAATAGCATCCCTAAATCGCCGTATTGTTGTTGGAAATGACAAGGCTGCCTGCTAATCCCACAATGCGATCATCCAAATGTGTCATAATGCTGTGTGTAGGCAGGCGAATCTGAATATGAAAAAGACGCCGGCACGCACCTCTCCCCTGCTACATGCGCCTAGCTCCCTTCATTCCCTTACTTCTACGCAGACATACTTTCTCTTCTTTTTCACTAAAAGACCTCCCCCCCTCCCCCTAAGAGAAAGAAGAAACAGGAGGTGGTAAAAATGTGAAGTTTGACTGACTCGAACTGTGCTTTGTAAGTTGGTTGCAGCGGGAATCGTGTTAGACGCTGGTTCTCCTCTCTTTTTCCTTGTTTGCGGCCGAACAGTGCGAGGTTCGATTTGGGAAAATAAAGGAATGTGTCTCTGTAATTGGCTCTGTCCCAAGTGGCTTCCTCTTCCCTCCATAGTGCTTAACTTTTGAGCAGGGTCTTTTGGCCAGACACACAATTGTCTCAGTGGGTGTAAGTAGCAGAGGAGATCAATTGATCTGATTCTTTGATTTCCGATGTGTCTTTATTTCTAAACAATCGGATGATGCTTTTTGTTATACAATTACACTCATACAATGACACGGGCACAATGAAACGTTTGGACATTTGAAATTGAGTCCTTTCCTTGTGCCTACTGTACCACTGTATGTTATTCATTGGACATTGTGAGAGGTGGGTAGGTCACGTGAACTCGTGAATGAATTGTG
>NC_068449.1:33837879-33860379 GCF_023373465.1 Oncorhynchus keta | reverse complement strand
GAGAGAGAGAGAGAGAGAGAGAGAGAGAGAGAGAGAGAGAGAGAGAGAGAGTGTTGTTATGGTTTCTTTCTATGAGTGTGTGTGGAGAGAGTGAGAGAGAGAGAGAGAGAGAGAGAGAGAGAGAGAGAGAGAGAGAGAGAGAGAGAGAGAGAGAGAGAGAGAGAGAGAGAGGGAGAGCGAGAGGGAGACAGAGAGAGAGAGAGAGAGAGAGAGAGAGAGAGAGAGAGAGAGAGAGAGAGAGAGAGTGTTGTTATGGTTTGTTTCTAGGAGAGTGTGTGTGGGAGAGAGTGTGTGTGTGTGTGTGAGAGAGAGAGAGAGAGAGAGAGAGAGAGAGAGAGAGAGAGAGAGAGAGAGAGAGAGAGAGAGAGAGAGAGAGAGAGAGAGAGAGAGAGAGAGAGAGAGAGAGAGAGAGAGAGTGTGTGTTATGGTTTGTTTCAATGAGTGTGTGTGTGGAGAGAGTGAGAGAGAGAGTGTGTGTTGTTATGGTTTATTTCTATGAGTGTGTGTGTGGAGAGAGTGAGAGAGAGATATATACATAATATGACATTTGAAATGTCTTTATTCTTTTGGAACTCTTGTAAGTGTAATGTTTACTGTAAATATTGTATTGTTTATTTCACTTTTGTTTATCTATTTCACTTACTTTGGCAATGTAAACATACATTTCCCAGGCCAATAAAGCCCTTAAATTGAAAATATAATTGAATTCAGAGAGAGCGCTATTATGGTGAGTTTCTATGTGTGTGCGGGAGAGAGAGAGAGAGAGAGAGAGAGAGAGAGAGAGAGAGAGAGAGAGAGAGAGAGGGACAGAGTTGTTATGATGCGTGTGTCTTGGTATTTGAAGGTGTGTTGATATAAGTGGCATGTAGAGGCCTTGATGACGACTCGTTAGAGTCAGTTGCCGAGACAGGAGCTAATTCAAACTCAAGAGCTCTGCTCAGATCAGGCACCCACAGAGCCAGTCCATCCTTCAGCCAGCTTAGACACCCTCCGTAGGACGCAAAGAGGGAGACTGTATCTATCTCTGTGCCCCCCAACATCCAGTTCTCTTCTCAATCCTCTCTCCAACCCCCAACCAGCCCAACAAGCCAGCAGGGTGCAGATCCACTGACATGGATCCGTGTGTCTGCAGTTCGGAAAATTAGCCACCCAGGGTGCCTTCATATAGCCAGGTTATTGTGTATGTATATCCAGAAGTGGATTTGAGTGATTTTGATTGAAAATACTAAAATCAGTGCGATGGTATTTGATTTATTTTAACGCACATAGGATTTCAGGTGAGGAGGGAACGTGTAAAGTGTTATTTTGTAAGGGCCAAATCAAATTTGTATCGCTGAAGAGCCGCATTAAAACGCAAAGGTCACTTCCAGTTGAGCCGGCTTGCGCAGCTTTTACCGTGAATGCAGTCTCTGTGAACGCGGGAACATTGCCTTTACATTTCAATCGAGCTACAACGCAGATCTTCCTCGATACGGATTGAATCCAGTCCCAAATTGAATGTGCGATTTCTACATTTCAATGTATAATATTTCCATTTCCAAATTGCAGAAGTTGCATTACTTATTAAGAGAGAGAGAGAGAGAGAGAGAGAGAGAGAGAGAGAGAGAGAGAGAGAGAGAGAGAGAGAGAGAGAGAGAGAGAGAGAGAGAGAGAGAGAGAGAGAGAGAGAGAGAGAGAGACAGAGAGAGAGAGAGAGAGAGAGAGAGAGAGAGAGAGAGAGAGAAAGAGAGAGAGAAAGAGAAAGAGAGAAGAGAGAAAGAGAGAGAAAGTGTGTGTGTGTGTGTGTGAGAAGAAAGAGAAAGAGTGTGTGTGTGTGTGAAAGTGTGTGTGTGTGTGTGTGTGTGTGTGTGTGTGTGTGTGTGTGTGTGTGTGTGTGTGTGTGTGTGTGTGTGTGTGTGTGTGTGTGTGTGTGTGTGTGTGTGTGTGTGTGTGTGTGTTGCATAATGTGGTGAACATACACATTCCTGATGTGTTTCAAATAAACAGAGCAGAGACAGGCCATGTGGTGTCTGAATATCATGTTTACTGTAACGAACCAATGGCATTGGACTCATTAGGCCTGAGAACGACGGAACGCTGTCCTCACCTCAGTGACATCATAGACAACACAGCCAATCGCAGCCTAAAGAATCAGTTAATGTATTTAAATAAATTGACATCACACACAGCATAACATCCCTAGTCAACGCCTCCAGCCCTCCCCCTGTATGTCCCCGATCCGGACATTACTACATATCAAAAATGACAGATTTGTCCATGTCCTCAACCCAACCCTGTATTATTCTTTAAATACAAACATGAGAAACATTTCTAAAAGGAAATAGTCAAATTATGGAATGTGAAACCTAAAGAGTGAACAGCAGCAAAGCGTCATTTCATAATCAGGACCTTCGTACTAAAACGTCAACTCTGTCTCTCTGGTAGAGGGGCTATCTGCATAGCCTATTAGACCTGAACCTCTGTGAAGGAAAACTAAAGGAATACACCCACAGACAGGCCAGTGTTCCATGAAGATGTCTTTACACAAAGTGAACACAATCAACAGCACAGCTTAGCTCTGCTTGGTGTTCTGTCTACGGTGCCCAGGGGCGGACAAACTGTGCAGCCAACAGGACATAGGTCTTAGCACATATCAAAGCACCAATATTTGAAAGGAAACATAAACATTTCAAAAGATGATAAAGCACAGATATGAGAGCTCTGTGCTGCTAAACAGTTGGAGAACCGTCCAATTTGTAAGTCGCTCTGGATAAGAGCGTCTGCTAAATGACTTAAATGTAATGTAAATGTTCTGTACATCTAAGTGAGCAGGTTTCGAATACACACCCTGGTTCTGACTGATTGATAGGTGTCCGTATGATCGTGGTCAGGTACGGTAGCTACTAACTGCCTGTAGTTATAGCTTACGGTTTGATGCGAATGTAGCTTGTAGCTTTGATCGTATCCAGCCAAGGCTGCTCTGTGTACACTACATGGTTCTGTGAGTCGTATGTGTAGGAGTCGAACTGTGGTATCCAGATATATAATGTCCCTGCACTTCATTAGAGACTTTCCTCTGTTTTTCTTCTATATGTGTGTGTGTGTGTGTGTGTGTCTTTTTCTACACGCTATATATGTCCCTTCTCTGACTGAAGGGACAGAGCAGGGACATATCAGAAGAGTTAGCATTTACAGGAAACAAAAAGAGACAACAAAAAGAGCAAAACATTTGGAATTGTAACAGTTTGTATTTGTGCTCTATTCTTCTCATGCTGAGAAACCTGTGGGGAGGCAGGTCAGGTGCCTGTACAACTGACACACAGGTCACAAAGGTCAAGGGTCAAAGGGTAGCTAAGATGACCGCAAAGAGGGGAGGTCACTGCCAGTGCCAGTTGGAACACAAACTATAATGAGAATGAAATTAAAAAATGAAAACAAAACATGTCAGGGTAATCATAGAACAATATGTACAACCAATACAATAGTAAACAAAAACATCTACTTGTGTATTTTTGTCGCTAAAAGGATGTCAAACAACCTTTTATTTCACTTCTGTACAATAAGATTCATTTCAACAATACAAATTCATCAGGGGTTTTTTTGCACTATTTTATCCTGCCAAATGAAAGAAAATATATCGTGGCAGCCTGTGAGTTGTATCTTGAAGTTGCAATGTTGTCCCCCTCCCCCAAATAAGATAATGACATACAGGTACTTAAAGTACCCCTTTTCACAAAGGATGCACATACAAGTTAAAAAATACAAGCTTCTGTAGAACGACAGCAAGTGCCTACACATGTATTTCAAACCAGCCATGAAGAATATCCATTCCAGGAGAAGATCAATAGATACAGATCAGGAATGTCAGTATTTTCCTGCAAAGCAATAACAATGTTCCATAGTTTCTACAAGGGAAACTTCCAGAACGTCCATCAGCTGCCCCCCCATCCAAGTTTGTTACAGTTCACTTTTTTTTATTCATTTTTTAAAATTATTATTATTACACCCAAGGCAGAATCAAAGTTACTAAAACTTAAGACTTTTACAGGTACAGTGACAAAAACATTTTAAGAGACCCACAATTTAAATTGGACTGCAAAATAAAAAAAATTTAAACAACATTTTTTTCTATTTTTGTAAAATGCCCAGGCATTCTCCAATATTACAAATACTGGTATACTTTTACAGTAAACAAGAAAAATGTCATATATATTCATATACAGTATATTTATATATACTAAAACCCCGTCACCAAAAAAACAATATACACATCGCCACTATGGCATTCAGAGAAACGGTATAAGCAAACTTGAAAAAAAAAAATACTTTTTTTAAAAACACACATACACACAATTATTATTTGACCCTTGTACTTGTTTCAATACTGTAAACGTATTTTAAGACAGAGTGCACTAAATTATTTTTTGTTTTGTTTCTGCAGTTCCTGATTTTTTTGTCCAGTCTCTTCCTTGACTATTGTGTGGTATAACAATCCACTCTGACCATGTTTCTATCTAGGGACGCAGTCTTGTCCTGAAGTGAAGAATTTGATATATATCTATATATAGGTTTGTGCCTTTATATGTACATATGCATACATATATACACACACAGACACACCAATGTTGTGCTGAGTACTCCTAACCTAAATGCAGCTTTGTTTAATTTTTTTCGTTTTTTAAGTAATCTCTGATATTCTATTGACATTTCATAATCAAATTAGAAACTAAGTTGACGCATAAATTTGATACATTGTTTTCATTATGTTCAATTCCTTTGCTTCACAAAAGTGTTGCATTTGTCTTGAGAGACGGTGAATAGGAAGATCAGTATTCAAGGCACACTCATGTCAAATTGAATGGCAGTACAAAAACTGTCCCAATAAATTAATTTCTCATTTTTATAGTGCCAGCATTGGGAAAGCCACGCCTATAGCAATGCTAGCACTTCAATCTCAACTGATTCCAAACTATAGAACCCGTTACCCAGGCCGAATAAATCCAGTCAACGTAATTTCTTGCTCAGAAGCCGTATTTTCAATTTTCTTCTTTTTTTTTTTGTGTGTAAAAAAAAATAAGAATAGACAAATCATAAAGTGCGGGTCATCTGCAAAGAGCTGTTCATGTTTTTCTATTTCTTCTCAATGACATATTTTTACCTCAATTCTAAAAAAAAAAAAAATTAAAATACTTGGATGTCAAAGGTCAACTTGAGGGAGATCGGAACAGGGGGGTAGGACGGGGGTACATTATTCAAAATAACAGAGAGTGGTGATTTGGGCAAAGGTTGGTGCTTGCTGAAGACCGAAAAATCTTTCCTAAAAAGCTCACTCAGCTGTGCATTCTGTGTGTGTCAGAGTTGCTACTTCTCTCAGAATGCGTTCAACTACACATCACAGGGAGCCCTGAATGAGGAAAGAAAGAAAAAATAGTCTTACTGTTTGGGCACACGCTCAACAGACTTCTACAGACACTGTATGTATCTAGAACTGTGCAATTTACTGGTCTGCATATCACTAAGTAACTGCCACTGGTTCTGTCTCACAGGGGACTTAACAATTTTTAGCCAGAAGAAAAAGTCAACATCATAAACATTTTGACTATGGCACACTATACAATCAGAGTTTTTACTATACAGTATAAATTCATTTTCAAAACGATTGCTAGATATTTCTAGAAAAAAATGCATAGGGCTGTTTTCAAGTGATATCATAAACATTGTCACTGAATGTAATAGTTATTAACAATAATATTTAAATCCATTTTATGTCATTCTAATCCGCCACGGCTGTGACCACCACTACCCAGCCCCTTCCTAAACTGAACAATGCAGTAGATGACATATGGACTTGATTACAAAAAAAAAATGATTACCAAGAGTAACATTAAATATGAATGGTGATCAAAACAGGGGAAAAGAGGACATTTAAAAGGTACAGTGTCCCTGAAGTAGGCGTCTATCGTAATGCAGTTTGAAATGGCTGACAGGTACTGCAGCCTGACTGGGACTGAGGGCGATGAGACTCTCTGTGATGCTACTCTGTGCTGAGTGTCCGACAGGGAGTTAGTGATAGTACTGGGAGTTTTAATCGTCAGCTGGCAGAGGATTGAGAGGGAGTGAGTATCAGAGACAAGGGATTGGGGGAGGGTGTAATCGGTAGGCATGGGCAAGTGTGTTCAACTCATCCACGGAATGGTAATGAGGGGGGTGAATGGGAAAATAAAGGAGAGGAAAGAGACCCTATAGCTCACCCTAAGATCTCCCTGCTCTCTCTCGTTATAAAGCTGCGCAGTTTAGCCCGACGGTTTAGCCATCCTACAACTGTGTGATAAAAGATTTTACAAAAACAAAAAAAACATCAGTACTTGCATTGTCATAGCAGGTATGTTGTGCTTAGGATGAGTTATGGCGAGTTTAGGACAGGCTTGTTTAGATGTAAACAGTGTGAGAGAGCTGTGAGGGGCTTCTTTAGGAATACATAAGCAGTATCTGTTTCTCTAGCGTGTTTCCGTCCGGGTTGGTACTAGGTACCGCTAAGCAGCTGCCTTTGTGATAACCGGTTTCTTTTTCTTCCTTCTTTTTAATAAATGTATTTACTTGGGAAGAGGCAGGGTTTGTGAACCTCGGTGTTCTCTTTAGGTTTACCGTCATAATTGACATTCAGTGCTACATATCTAATTAGATTGACATGTTTAAAGTCAGTTCGCGCCACAACGCCAAAGGATTGTTGTCTGCGTGCGTGTATCCTGTCGTGTATAACAAGCAAAAAATAGCTTTCTCAGTTATGCTTTCTAAAAATTAAAAGATTCAATTTGGCTTCTCTTCAAGAAATTACACGTGTAGCTTTAAATATACAATTTCCTATGAGCAGCGGCCTAAAGAGTATTCAAATGTTTTGTTTTTTTTTACTGCAAAAAAATCTCAGGATATCCTCTGGGTTGAAAAATAATACAAATCAAATCCCAGCAATTAAAATAAAAAGTAAAACAAATTTAAAATGACTAAATAAAAACGTACCTGCACATGCCAAAATATTACAAAATCCAATAAATACAGAAATTATTGCACAGTTAAAGGCTCCACATATGTTATCATTTAATTCAGCCTCTGACCGACCGTTAAAAATGATCTTTAGCCAAATGAGGCGGTTTAGATCGGCTTCAATTGGTGCTGTTAATATCTGTTTGTTTGTTTAATTGTTTTTCTCGGTTGGCAGTTTCTCAGGCAAAAACATAAAATTAACCCAAAATTTGATATTTAAGAAAAAGAGTATCCAGCTACCCCTTTTTGTATTTTTGTTTTTTTAAATATATAAGTCAATGTGTGGCGAAAGAGGCAAAATAGGAAAATCTGGCTTAGCTTCTCTCGGCTTGCTCAATTTTGACCTCGTTGGTCATCAAATGTTCCCCGTGCCACTTTTTCATGTGTTTCTCGAGAGTGCTGTACACGCTGAAGGGCATTTGGCAAATGTCACAGCGGTACACTTCCTTACCCATCTGCCCGTGGGTCTTCATGTGGCGGGTGAGCTTGGAGCTCTGGGCGCAGGCGTAGTTGCACAGCTCGCACTTGTAGGGCCTCTCTCCCGTGTGGCTGCGTCGGTGCACTGTCAGGTTGCTGCAGTTCTTGAACACCTTGCCGCAGTACTCGCAGGTGTCGCTCCGTCGGCTCTCCTTGGAGCTGGGCCGGCCAGGTCCCGGGCCCCCCAAGTGAGGAGTGCTGCCCCCGCTGGCTGTGCCGCTGCGCCCCGACAGGCCGCCATCCAGGAGGTCCCCGGGAGGCGTGGAGAAACGCAGGCTGCCGTTCTCAGACGAGTGCTCAGAGGAGGTGCCAAAGGGAGATTGTCTGGAGTGGGTAAAGCCCAGGAAAGGGTCTTTGATGAAATGTCGTGAGGCAGCGTATCCCACCAGCCACTGGGAGTAGACGTTCTCGGAGGGGATGAGGGGCGCCGGGGGCATTTCCAGGTCCTTCTCAATCTTGATCCTCTTGTTGGAGGAGTTGGACAAGCAGGGGCTGGTGATGGGAGTGGGTTTGCGGGGGAACAGGCCTGAGAAAGAGTCGCCGGAGCCACAGTTCCTGCCGTTGACCGTGGGCTTCTGGTGGTCCCTTTCCATCTGGTGGTGATGGTGCTCCCTCTCCATCTCTCCCACCACAGAGTCCTCATCCCCAGTGTCCCGCTGCCCGTCGGAGCCCCTCTTGGAGAAGAGCATCCGATTTTTACGATTGTCGACTATCAAGTTATTGTACTGCTGTATAGTGCTCAGGCCCACGCTCTCCACCATCTTGCCCAGAGAGAGGGCATTCTTCTCGTCTGATGGCGGCTTGGAGCCGTTCTCGCGGTTACGGTAGAACTCCATGTTGTCCATGCTGAAGTTTGACTCCGGCCTGCTCTCGTTCTCCGGCTCCTCTTCCTCCTCCTCCTCTTCCTCCTCTTCGCCCTCACCCCTGAAGTCTCCATCTCGGTTCTTCATGCCCTCTCCTGTCACGTCGCTGGTGCCCGGCTCCGGTGAACTGGTGGTGGAGAGCCCGTCGTCAGACCGTCCTGTCATGGAACCAGACTTATGCATGTGTGTTTTCATGTGTCTCTTCAGCTTGCTGGCCTGGGAGCAGGCATGGTCACACAGCTGACACTTATAGGGCTTCTCCCCGGTGTGGCTCCGTCGGTGGACCACCAGGTTACTCTGGAACTTGAAGGTCTTCCCACAGAACTCGCATGACTTGCTCTTGGCCTGCGTCTGGGGCGGGGTGGTGCTGTTGGGGGGCATGGGCGGCAGGGGCGGGGTGCTGAGAAAGGGAGACTTTGGGCTGGGCTGGAAGGGGTTGGGGTTGAGCAGGCGGTGCATGGGGTTGACCCGGCTGGGCGACAGAGGAGGGGTGGCCACGTTGTTGTTCCCTGCCAGCTGCCGGAGCCGCCTGGAGAAGTCCATGGACTGGGATTCGATGGCCATCGGTGTTAGCCGCATCACCCTCTCGAAGGCACTGGGGTGCTGGGAGATGAGCCCCATTTCTTCGGCACTAAGGCGTTCCAGCCGGTGGGGGTCCAGGTGGTGGCGGGGTGGGGGGCTGACGAAGGGAGGTGTGTTGGGGAGGCCTCCGCGGTTCTCCATGAAGCCTGGAGGGGGCTCTCGGAGCATGGGCCCGGTCATCCTCAGTAGGTGGAAGGGGTTGCTCTCTCCCAGGAAATTGGTGAGGGGAGACTGGGGGATGGAGTCCTGGCCCATGGGGGGCCCGGGGATGGTGATGCGGGGGGTGAGCGATGCACTGGAGGGGTTGGATTCCAGGTAGATGCGGATGCCGTGGGTGTTCTGGGCGTGCTGTAGAAGGAACCAGGCGCTGGGGAAGTGCTGCTTACACGTGGTGCAGATGTAGCTTGAAGGCTCATCCCTTCCTCCTGCAACACAGGAGAAACACACACCAGAAAGGAAAATGATTAAAACATATTTTACAATTCATTAAATGGCAGTGACTTTACATCTATCTGAGGAGTTTTATTTAGATTTGTGTAATAAAGGTATTTGGAAGTCAGTCAAAATCAAGCGTCACGTCATCATGATGGCGCAAAATGCATCCTCATGATGATCTGGCAAGTGACACTTTGCTTCTTGAAAGTCCAACATCCTGAAAACGTAAATGCTAACATGCAAAACACTAATGTTTTTGAGTGGTGTTCTCCTTTAAATGGATTTGTGGTGAGTGTGTTTTGTATTTCAGACGCCGTAGCTCCTTACAAAAAAACACATTTCACAAGAGGAGAACAGCACGACAGAGTAAAACAGTTCAAGCACAAGTGGATGTCTGACAGCTGCAGGACGGTAAAGTCACCGCTGAGAAACGTGGCCGTCACCCGGTCACGTGTTCATTCATACAAAGAGTGGAACTTTGCCGAGAAAGAACTGTCGGACACACTTTTGTTATCCGCATCATATTTGCCTAATACCTCTAGTGGTGGAAACATCATGTTGTCACATAAATGGGACGCACTTATCAGGCGTTTGACAAGTGCATTACCATAGTGACTGTGGATTGGACTGCCGAGGTGGGAACACTGTATCCACCGGTTTAAGTGCTCTTTAATCTCTCCTCCTTACAAATCGTTGAATTATTACACCATGCAAGTGCGCACGTTTTTGTCTCTCTCTCTCTCTCTCTGTGTGTGTGTGTGTGTGTGTGTGTGTGTGTGTGTGTGTGTGTGTGTGTGTGTGTGTGTGTGTGTGTGTGTGTGTGTGTGTGTGCGTGTGTGCGTGCGTGCGTGCGTGCGTGCGTGCGTGCGTGCGTGCGTGCGTGCGTGCGTGCGTGCGTGTGTGTCTTTAAAACCCATGAAGTCCTCCAAGCAGAGGGACTTTAATTGTCACGGAGACAAGAGACGCCAAAGTAATATGGCTCTATAGTAGGAAAGTACAATTTAAAGTGTGATTTAAGGAACTCTTATCACTTTCCAACCAATAAAGGCACAGTGCCGCGAGGGAACAAATAAAAGAAAAAAAGGAGGAAAAGGGAGGAAAAGGGAAGGGAGGAAACTAAAGACTAATATGGTGGTGCATCAAGACAAATCACTGCTAATAGAGGGAGAATACGGATGGAGAGATTGAAACATAAATGTTTACTGGTTTTGGGGTTGTAATTTTGTTATTAAAGTCATTGGTATTTAACTGACATCCACAGGGTGCTTTGTGTCATTCTAGACGCAAATTGAAGAACTCATGGCAGATGATACTTCACAGCTTTTGAGGAAAATCTTGGGTGATGTTTTCCATGTTTCTATTGTGACCTCAATGGGAATTCCAGCATAAAATAAAGGTTGGATAAAATAAAATAAATCCCAAGAGTGGTATAACTTCTTTCGCCGTGTCTATTGCTCAACATTGCAAAGGGAGAGTCACTAAATGGAATAACTCTCCACACACATTAAGACGAGGGCTCAAATATTGACTCTGTCATCATTGACTTTATAGTACAACTAAGGCCTCCCTGGTTCACTGTCCTGGGTCCATTCCACCCACACAAATTCAGGATGAAAATGTGACAATTCAACCAGCACAGACAGACATCCATCTATCAAAGCACATATCTTAGGAACTAAACCCAAAAGCTGCTTTGTCCTGATTCCCTTAGTGATTCCTCTAAGATCAATAGGGATTGGAAAGTGTAAACAGAGCTTTGGCTGTGATTAAACCAATACTGTTGGAGTAGAGAGAGCGAGTGAGAGAGTGAGAGTGAGAGAGAGAGAGAGAGAGAGAGAGAGAGAGAGAGAGAGAGAGAGAGAGAGAGAGAGAGAGAGAGAGAGAGAGAGAGAGAGAGAGAGAGCGAGAGGAGGAAAGAGAGAGCGAAAGAGGAGGAGCGAGAGGAGGAAAGAGAGAGAGAGAGAGAGAGAGAGAGAGAGAGAGAGAGAGAGAGAGAGAGAGGAGGAAAGAGAGAGAGAGATGGGGGGGGGTTCTAGGCCTGGTGCTCGGCATAGCTCTCTACCTTTAACCAGCATGACTAATTGAAGGCCCAGCCTCTGAGTTACACATGCAGTTTGGTAATGCAAAAGGGACTCGTTTACTGTGGGGACTCGTTACCGCAGCGACACAAACAAGCAGAATATCCAGCCCGTACAGTGGAGACGGATGCTAAACACAGGGCGCCACACTCCTAGGGGATTGGGGGAAAACACACGCATGAAGTGGGAAATGGTAATTGTACTCCTGGAAATTAGTTTAATTTATTAAATGAAAGCTTGCTGTTTTGACCTAATGCGCCAAGTTCAGAATACAGAGGAAAACATATGCTGCTGTAATTGTTTCGGGTTTTGATTCAGAGATTTGTGCCTGAGTGTAATGTACACGAGGTGTGAAATACTCCACTCACAAAGGATCGAGAAACATATTTCCCAGATCAAACACGCCATTTGAGTGGCCAGAGTGTCCCACTGTTCTACAATGTAGTGTGTCAAATGAGTTTAGCCTGTCATTGGTCCACAGGGTCGAGAGCTGCAGAGAAAGGATAGTGAGCAACGCGACACAATGCAGATGCAACAGAGATGTCCGACCCAGAATACAAAGTCAATTCAGGTCACAGACATGTGAATCCGTCTTGTTGTTGTTTTTGCATTCATGTAAAATTGCGAATCGTCTGCATTTAGAATGCACATCCGTTAAGAAAACTCACATGGCTATATTTGATTTCAGTGCGACAGACCAAAGGAAATCTTCAAAAGTGTACGATACACAGAACTACTTGTTTTCTACATTATGTCTGAAAATGTCGTAAAACGTATACTACACTGTAACCTTAACGTTCATATAAAACAATTTTACAATTTTACTATTTTTTCCCCCCCTTTAACACTAAGATTTGCATCCTATCAATTATCGTCATCTGCGTGTCAGCTCAAAGAATGGCTCAATCAATCTGTCTGGACAGAAAACTTTTAAACCTGCCATGTCTCCTAGCACTTAGAGGAATGCTGCATTGAAAAGGTCTGAGTGGGAAAGCGTTTTCCCTGCTATACGTGGAGCTGTGTGGGGAAGTTATGATATGTTAATGGCTGGCTGTCTGTCTGTCTGACGTGTGTGTGTGTGTGTGTGTGTGTGTGTGTGTGTGTGTGTGTGTGTGTGTGTGTGTGTGTGTGTGTGTGTGTGTGTGTGTGTGTGTGTGTGTGTGTGTGTGTGTGTGTGTGTGTGTGTGTGTGTGTGTGTGTGTGTGTGTGTGTGTGTGTGTGTGTGTGTGTGTGTGTGTCCATGTGTTACTGTATGTGTGTGTGTGTCTGATGTGTGTTAAGGAAAAGACAAGGAACAGCTGCTCACCTCAGTACTGAAGCTCTGGCCCTGTAAACCCTTTCACTTAATTATAGTGGACACAGCATACACTCTATCACGCACGCACACACACACACACACACATAGACACCGCTTCAGGCATCTCAGGACTCTTGAAGGGCTACGCATTAACCCCCCTCCACCCTCTGCCAACACCCAGCCCGTTTCTCCCTCTCTCCCCTTCCCCATTCCACCAACATTAAACTACCCCCCCTCCCACTACACACACACACACACTCACAAACAATTCGCTGAAGCCCTCTTACACACACAAAAACATTATTCCACCCCCACTCATACAAACTCCTCAACCCCTCCAACACACTTTCCTTGCTTCACCTGACAACAACCCCCTCCCATAGTTCCTCTCTCCACCCCTTCCTCCCCCTCCATGTTGTTTTATAGTCAAGTCCTTTTCAAAGCCCCAATGCTCCATAAAGGAAACAAAAAACACTGAAAAACAACCAAGGCATCTGTTTTCTACACCTGCCCCTCTGACCTCTTCCTCCCTCTATCTCTATCTATCTCTCTCTTCCTCTATCTATCTGTCTCTTCCTCCCTCTATCTCTCTCTTCCTCTATCTATCTCTCTCTTCCTCTATCTCTCTCTCTCTTCCTCTATCTATCTGTCTCTTCCTCCCTCTATCTCTCTCTTCCTCTATCTATCTCTCTCTACCTCTATCTCTCTCTCTCTTCCTCTATCTATCTCTCTCTTCCTCCCTCTATCTCTCTCTTCCTCTATCTATCTCTCTCTTCCTCCCTCTATCTATCTTTCCCTCTCTCCATCTCTCTCTCCATCTATCTCTCCATCTATCTATCTATCTATCTATCTATCTATCTATCTATCTATCTATCTATCTATCTATCTATCTATCTATCTATCTATCTATCTACCTCCCTCCCTCTCTCTCTCCCTCCATCTCTCTCTCCCTCCATCTCTCTCTCCCTCCATCTCTCCATCTCTCTCCCTCCATCTATCTCCCTCTATCTATCTTTCCCTCTCTCCATCTCTCTCCCTCCCTCCATCTCTCTCTCCCTCCCTCCATCTCTCTCTCCCTCCCTCCCTCCATCTCTCTCTCCCTCCCTCCATCTCTCTATATATCTCCCTCCATCTCTCTCTCCCTCCCTCCATCTCTCTCTCCCTCCCTCCATCTCTCTATATATCTCCCTCTATCTATCTTTCCCTCCCTCCATCTCTCTCTCCCTCCCTCCCTCCATCTCTCTCTCCCTCCCTCCATCTCTCTATATATCTCCCTCCATCTCTCTCTCCCTCCCTCCATCTCTCTCTCCCTCCCTCCATCTCTCTATATATCTCCCTCCATCTCTCTCTCCCTCCCTCCATCTCTCTCTCCCTCCCTCCATCTCTCTATATATCTCCCTCTATCTATCTTTCCCTCCCTCCATCTCTATCTATCTTTCCCTCTCTCCATCTCTCTCTCCATCTCTCTCTCCATCTCTCTCCCTCTATCTCTCTCCCTCTATCTCTCTCCCTCTATCTCTCTCCCTCTATCTCTCTCCCTCCATCTCTCCCTCCATCTCTCTCTCCATCTCTCTCTCCATCTCTCTCCATCTCTCTCCCTCTATCTCTCTCCCTCTATCTCTCTCCCTCTCTCCATCTCTCTCTCCCTCCCTCCATCTCTCTCTCTCTCCCTCCATCTCTCTCTCTCTCCCTCCATCTCTCTATATATCTCCCTCTATCTATCTTTCCCTCCCTCCATCTCTATCTATCTCTCCCTCTATCTATCTTTCCCTCTCTCCATCTCTCTCTCCCTCTATCTCTCTCTCCATCTCTCTCTACCTCTATCTCTCTCCCTCTCTCTCTCTCTCCCTCTCTCTCCATATCTCTCTCCCTTTTGCTTTAAACTGCCTGGGTGTAAACAACACACTCCACTTTACTGTCCGAACTTCTTCACAACAAAAGTCATCAGGGGGCCGAATGCTCATTTAATTCATTTCCACCCCACAATTAAGGAGAATGACAGTCTGCCTCTGTCCAGCATCCACTCCCTGTGACGGAGGGAGGTAGTGGAGTGGGCCGTGAGTTTATTGAGGAGTGTTCAGTGTGTGCCCTCCCGGGGGGAAGGAGTCCGACGCAGATGGCAAATAAAGTATGCAGCCCGAGGCGAGAGCACATTATGCTAATTCTAATGTCAGCTGTACTTTAATATACAGCTCTATTTAATCACCCCATTATTTTCCATTTCCATACGAAAAAAAGGAGAGAACGAGGGAGTGGGAGAGAGAAAAAACCTGCGGCACTGCTCTCACTCACTGCTCTCACTCACTGCTCTCACTCACTCACTCACTCACTCACTCACTCACTCACTCACTCACTCACTCACTCACTCACGCACTCACTCACTCACTCACTCACTCACTGCTCTCACACACACACGCACACATTCTGAAAAAAACTGATACACAACCAGAAATGGTTGGACTTGGATCGTGACTTGAAGGAGAACTGCTTCACCGCCAATAAAGATATCACATCCTATCACACTGTAGAGAGGAACCTCTGTACTGCCAGCCTCCCTCAACCAGACAGACAGATACCACTTTACCATTACTCTCCCAAGAACAGACTTCCATTTCACCATGACCATGTCTCACTTTACTACCAAGCCCAAGAAAGTAAAGACTAAAACTCAACTTCTCCAAGAGAGAAAAGTTCCCTAAGTATAATGAGAAGAGACTGTGGGCTTCTTCTCCCTGAGTTGGTGGGAGTTTTAAAGAAGCAGTAAGGGAGAGAGTAATGATCTTGTTTTCCATGGGACAAACTCCCATTGTGAAACAGCTGCTGCATGGAGAGGAGAGAGAGTGAGAGTGGGGAGAGAGAAAGAGACAGAGTGGGGAGAGAGAGGAGAGAGAGAGAGAGGAGAGAAGATGGGAGGAGAGAGAGACAAAGTGGGGAGAGAGAGAGGAGGGAAGAGGGGGAGAGAGAGAGAGAGTGTGGAGAGAGAGGAGAGAGAGTGAGTGTGGAGAGAGAGGAGAGAGAGTGAGTGGGGAGAGAGAGGAGAGAGAGAAGGAAGAGAACAGGGAGAGAGAGGGGAGAGAGAGGAGAGAAAGGAGAGAGAGAGAGAGAGAGATGAGAGAGAGAGAGAGAGAGAGAGAGAGAGAGAGCGAGAGAGAGAGAGAGAGAGAGAGAGAGAGAGAGAGAGAGAGAGAGAGAGAGAGAGAGAGAGAGTGAGTGGGGAGAGAGAGGAGAGAGAGGGGGAGAGAGAGGGAAGAGAAATGGAAGAGAGAAGGAAGAGAACGGGGAGAGAGAGGAGAGATCTTTGTGGGCTATACTCGGCCTTGTCTCAGGATGGTAAGTTGGTGGTTGAAGATATCCCTCTAGTGGTGTGGGGGCTATGCTTTGGCAAAGTGGGTGGGGTTATATCCTTCCTGTTTGGCCCTGACCGGGGGTGTCATCGGATGGGGCCACAGTGTCTCCTGACCCCTCCTGTCTCAGCCTCCAGTATTTATGCTGCAGTAGTTTATGTGTCGGGGGGCTAGGGTCAGTTTGTTATATCTGGAGTACTTCTCCTGTCCTATCCGGTGTCCTGTGTGAATTTAAGTATGCTCTCTCTAATTCTCATGCCTCAGGACTACCTGACATGATGACTCCTTGCTGTCCCCAGTCCACCTGGCCGTGCTGCTGCTCCAGTTTCAACTGCTCTGCCTGTGATTATTATCATTTGACCATGCTGGTCATTTATGAACATTTGAACATGTTCTGTTATAATCTCCACCCGGCACAGCCAGAAGAGGACTGGCCACCCCACATAGCCTGGTTCCTCTCTAGGTTTCTTCCTAGGTTTTGGCCTTTCTAGGGAGTTTTTCCTAGCCACCGTGGTTGTACACCTTGTTTGCTTGCTGTTTGGGGTTTTAATAAATAAATACATTTGATTTGATTTGAGAGAGAGAGAGAGAGAGAGAGAGAGAGAGAGAGAGAGAGAGAGAGAGAGAGAGGAGAGAAAATGGGGAGAGGACGGGGAGCGAGAGGGTAGAGAACAGGGAGAGACAGTTGTGAGAACAGGGAGAGAGAGGGGAGAGAACAGGGAGCAAGAGGGGAGAGAACGGGAAGAGTGTGGGAAGAGAGAGGGGAGAGAGTGTGGGAAGAGAGAGGGAAGAGAGAGGGGAGAGAGTGTGGGGAGAGAGTGTGGGAAGAGAGAGGGGAGAGAGTGTTGAAGAGAGAGGGGAGAGAGTGTGGGAAGAGAGAGGGGAGAGAGTGTGGGAAGAGAGAGGGGAGAGAGAGGGAGAGAGTGTGGGAAGAGAGAGGGGAGAGAGTGTGGGAAGAGAGAGGGGAGAGAGTGTGGGAAGAGAGAGGGGAGAGAGTGTGGGAAGAGAGAGGGGAGAGAGTGTGGGAAGAGAGAGGGGAGAGAGAGGGGAGAGAGTGTGGGAAGAGAGAGGGGAGAGAGTGTGGGAAGAGAGAGGGGAGAGAGTGTGGGAAGAGAGAGGGGAGAGAGTGTGGGAAGAGAGAGGGGAGAGAGAGGGGAGAGAGTGTGGGAAGAGAGAGGGGAGAGAGTGTGGGGAGAGAGAGGGAGAGAGAGGGGAGAGAGTGTGGGAAGAGAGAGGGGAGAGAGTGTGGGAAGAGAGAGGGGAGAGAGAGGGGAGAGAGTGTGGGAAGAGAGAGGGGAGAGAGTGTGGGAAGAGAGAGGGGAGAGAGTGTGGGAAGAGAGAGGGGAGAGAGAGGGGAGAGAGTGTGGGAAGAGAGAGGGGAAAGAGTGTGGGGAGAGAGAGGGGAGAGTGTGGGAAGAGAGAGGGGAGAGAGTGTGGGAAGAGAGAGGGGAGAGAGGGGAGAGAGAGGGGAGAGAGAGAGGGGGAGAGAGAGGGGAGAGAGTGTGGGAAGAGAGAGGGGAGAGAGTGTGGGGAGAGAGAGGGGAGAGAGTGTGGGAAGAGAGAGGGGAGAGAGTGTGGGAAGAGAGTGGGAAGAGAGAGGGGAGAGAGTGTGGGAAGAGAGAGGGGAGAGAGTGTGGGAAGAGAGAGGGGAGAGAGTGTGGGAAGAGAGGGGGGAAAGAGTGTGGGGAGAGAGAGGGGAGAGAGAGGGGAGAGAGTGTGGGAAGAGAGAGGGGAGAGAGTGTGGGAAGAGAGAGGGGAGAGAGAGGGGAGAGAGAGGGGAGAGAGTGTGGGAAGAGAGAGGGGAGAGAGTGTGGGAAGAGAGAGGGGAGAGAGAGGGAGAGAGTGTGGGGAGAGAGAGGGGAGAGAGAGGGGAGAGAGTGTGGGGAGAGAGAGGGGACACCACAGTGTGTGTCACCCATGGACACGGCCTCGCTCCACGCTAAGCCCCTGATTCAATTAGCCAGAAATTATGGCTAATAACGATCTTAGGTTTCCAAACAGGCCGTGTCAAATGCTGCATGCCAATATGGGCTTTAGGAGCACACACACACACACTTGCATGAATGCACACACACAGGCATACACTTATACACACGTGAATGAACACATACACATATACACACGTACACACACACAGCAAAGAGACAGAGGTCCCAGATTCCCTATAGTCTCAACACAGATGAGTTGCCAAGGAGACATGAGACATTAACCAATCACTGTGCAGGCTGGCAGGATCATCGTGTTATTCAAAGCAGGTGATTTACAAAGCCTTCTCTTCTCACACAGCTAACTTCCTCTATTGTGACATGTCTAACCAATCACATCTCAGTCATTTCCTCTCTCCAAGCAATGAAAATGAGGGAGAATGCAGTAAATTGGATGTCTGTGTTTGTACGTGAATCACACAAAATAACCGCGACTAAGTTTCGCCACTGTTGAGTTTTCATTGTTATCCGACCGAATTTAGGAGATTAAAATAAAAGCTCAGAATCATTACTCCGTATCATTTTAGTCGTAGGAGGGAGAGAGAAAGAGGAGGGAGACAGACAGAGGGCGGAAAAAAAAACCAGAATACTCATTTTCATTCATTTGGCAAATTTGCATTCACTTGTCATTATAAGCCTTGGTTTGTGTGGTGTTTTGAAAGAGAGAGAATGAGAAAGAGAGTGGGATTTTTTACGGACTGCCGAACCAAATTGTAATAGCTGTTGACAAAGGGGGGGCACCATCCGCCCCCAAAAAATCTCCTGGAATTTGAGAGATCTTCTTCGACAACACAATAAAAGATCGGGGTGCTAAACTGATGAGGAAGCTGCGCAGGGGAAGAGAAAAAGCTCTATAGGATCTTCTAATGAGGTGTTCATTTGCTGACATTGGTTTTTACTGTGGGGACTTCATTTAGGCTGTCATTAAGCCATTATCCAGCGTAAAGAAGTCTGCCGTCCTGTAACAGCCCTGGTTGGTTCTGGAAGCCCTTTCTCACTCTATTAGTGGAAGCGTGCCGTGTTGGGCTGGCCCGATGCCTGTGTTTGGTTTGGCCCGCGTTCACACACATCTTTGGCAGGAGGGCTGTTGGATGGCTTACAGAGGGAGAGGGAAAGATGGAGAGAGGGGAAAGCGCGAGAGAGGAATGTAAGAGAGAGACAGGAAGGGAGGGGAGAGCGCGGGAGAGGAGGAGATATGAATAGTGCGTAGTGTGTTGGCTGCTGGATCTGTGAGAGAGGGGTAGTCCATCCATTGAATTTTTAAAAAGTGATTGAGGTATAAAAAAAACTCTGTCATTCTTATTTCCTCCGCGACTATTAAATATTTTCATCATTTAATAATTGTTCAATAATCCGTTTTTAAATATTGAAACTATAAATATGGGCAGGAATGCCCTAAATCTGAAATAAAATAGAATATATTTTATAATACTTTCCTAAACTCTGAGGGGGAACTAAATATTATGGAACCTCAATGTAATAATTTAGTATCTTTTTATATATTATTTCAAGTATATGATTGTGAGTGTCTGTTCTTTGTGTGTGCGTGTGTGTTCTTTGTGCATGTGTGTTCTTTGTGTGTGTGTGTGTGTGTGTGTGTGTGTGTGTGTGTGTGTGTGTGTGTGTTCTTTGTGTGTGCGTGTGTGTTCTTTGTGTGTGTGCGTGTGTGTGTGTGTGTGTGTGTGTGTGCGTGTGTGTTCTTTGTGTGTGTGTGTGTGTGTGTGTGTATGATAAATATAATATTTTGAAAGCCGCCAGAAGAGCACATCAAACACATGTAATTGTCAGACATAATTCCCGTATGTCCAGATAGAGTGGATTAATCAAGGTTTTTGCTGCCCCACCGCAGAGGGATACAGGGACAAGTTTATGTGTGTGTGTGTGTGTGTGTGTGTGTGTGTGTGTGTGTGTGTGTGTGTGTGTGTGTGTGTGTGTGTGTGTGTGTGTGTGTGGGCAGGGACACACATATCATACTTTCCTCAATTCTGGGGGGGACTAAATATCAATGCAATCATTTTGCATTAAAAAAAAACACAAAAAGTATATATACACCTGTGTGTGTGTGTGCGTGCCAATGCATTTTGTCTGTGAGTGTTTGTGTAAATTAAACCTATAGTTACTTACAAATGTAAACTCTCTTTCACAAACACACGCACACGCGCACACACACACACACACACACACACACACACACACACACACACACACACACACACACACACACACACACACACACACACACACACACACACACACACACACACACACACACACACACACACACACACACACACACACACAATTCAGATCTGGGTTTGCGACAGTGTAGCCTATGTCTGGTTTCCTCCTCAGAGACTGCTGGTGGGCAGGAAACAGAGGCAGAGGGAGAAGGTAAATGAGGACTGTATGCATTCTGTTAAAAGGCATTCCAAATGGCAATCATTCCTTATATAGTACAGTACTATGGCCCCTGGTCAAAAGTAGTGCTCTATATAGGAAACAGGGTGCCATTTGGGACACATCAAAAAACTCAGCTCCAGCCCTGCACCCTGCTATGATTAATACCATTGTATAGCTCTGCTCTGTTCTGTTCTAACCAGGGAGGCAAGAGGTGGGTGGGTGGGTGGCTGGAGAAAGGAGAAGGGGACGTAGCTGCCTGCCTGCCGCACTGCATTGTGGGAGCTCCCCTGCTGTTGGTCCCTGGAGTGTTGTGATGTGCGCTCTTCA
Organism: Oncorhynchus keta; assembly: GCF_023373465.1. NCBI lineage: Eukaryota > Metazoa > Chordata > Actinopteri > Salmoniformes > Salmonidae > Oncorhynchus > Oncorhynchus keta. The sequence goes on along the minus strand of NC_068449.1, from coordinate 33,839,571 downwards.
AAAAGCCTCATGTCAGCGCCGCTGCCTCATTTAAAGGCAGACTCCCCCCCCATTTGCATCTCCCCACATCTAACAGGAGCAGCCATATGTCGTCAAGACAACAAAAAAAACACAAGACAATGGTGACAAATAAATTGGCACATTACCCTTCCCCCATCCCATTTCCATTTTCTCCAGCCTGTCAACAAAAAAATAAACATCTGAAGAAGAAGAAGGGAGAAGAAAGGGGAAGGAAAGAAGGAGAACGAGATGGGACGAGGGGGACGAGGGGGGCGAGGGGGGTGAGAATGACCTGCAGGCAGTCAGTTCCGTCCCTCTATCCAAACAAAACAAACTAGCCAAAAAGCCGGAGACTGGTCCGTGTTGAGGGGGAATGCTCAGGCACGATGATGTGAGGAGAGCAGCGTTCAGTAAGGATGGTATTCATCTGGAGAGGGAAGCATGTAGAACTGAAACAGGTTGACACCATTCACAGAACACATCCAGGATCAAATAGAGGCCAGGACGTCAATTTACCATCTCCTAGTAAATGAACGTCTCTCTCTCTCTCTCTCTCTCTCTCTCTCTCTCTCTCTCTCTCTCTCTCTCTCTCTCTCTCTCTCTCTCTCTCTCTCTCTCTCTCTCTCTCTCTCTCTCTCTCTCTCTCTCTCTCTCTCTCTCTCTCTCTCTCTCTCTCTCTCTCTCTCTCTCTCTCTCTCTCGCACGTGCACACACACACACATACACAGAGAGAGAGAGGGGGAGAGAGACACCACTAAACAGCCCTGGCGGCCTTAGTGTGCAGCAACAAATAAAAATGCTCATTACGGAATGATTTCAGTTTTCACTATGATTCAATTTGCAGTAATTACTGTGGCCGGCGCTATTAAAAAAACGTCTACAAAACGCGAAGGTCAACTACCAGTTAGGAGTGTTCATTTTCATCTCAATGTATTCATCCTCACCCGGCTAATGGCCCAATTTTCTCCCCTCCGCTCCTCAATAAATATTGCTGGAATTACAGGTTAAATAGCTAAATTAAATCACGGCTATTATAGTAGGCTGCAGTGCACCCGCTTGGCTCGGCTGCATGTGGCTGAGGGAGGGAGGGAGATAGGGAGGGAGGGAGGGAGGTGGACGGGGGCTAGCCTCTCCATGTACAATTACTGGGGAAGTGCCAATCGCCAGACAGTGCACGATTAATGTCACGAGTGCTGGGGCCATCAAATTATTACATTCATTCTCTCACCAGGCCTTTTGCGCTAGCCTGGAAATAAGACAAATGCAGAGAGAGGACCGTGTTATTGCGAGACCAACTAGGCTCTATTTGTCACGCTTTGTGAGGCGATTGGGGAGGAGAGGGATGGAGGTTATGGAGGGAGGACAATAATAAAGCTAATTATTATATGAGTAACAGACAATTCCCAGCCCCTTATTTTTTCGAGGTAATTGATTATGAATTGTTCTCATGGTGTACACTCCACAGTATACGGTTATTACATTGGTCGGGGTGGAGGGAAAAGGGACGAGGCGCCATTGGAGTTTAGCAGAGTGCTCTGTAATAGTAGACATGAGTCATGGTAGTACGACCAAGGTACCAGGACCCAATAAATCCTATATGAATCCGATCTGAGTAGGAAGACTCTTTGACTCACTCAACACTGCTGTTGTGTAGCCACCTATCACACGTCCACACACACACACACACACACA